>NW_006238919.1:3446737-3469923 GCF_000375325.1 Capsella rubella | reverse complement strand
TCTCTCTCTCTCTCTCTCTCTCTCTCTCTCTCTCTCTCTCTCTCTCTCTCTCTCTCTCTCTCTCTCTCTCTCTCTCTCTCTCTCTCTCTCTCTCTCTCTCTCTCTCTCTCTCTCTCTCTCTCTCTCTTCCTCTCTCTTAACTTTGGGATCAATTTACCAAGGATATATTTTCCTATTCAGTATTTGGGCGCTTCGTGTGATTGCAAGATCATCAATATGTGGAGTATTCTTAGCTACAAGTTCTACTATTGACTTGGAAATTGGGTCCCCAATCCATACGCGCGCAGTTGAAAGTATATTGTATCCCTGTTATCATAACATTCTTAATGCATAAGAGAAATCAGAATCGGATGAAGCAAGTAGTATATTTTCAGGCAATTCATCATCAAGAATTTGGGTGAGTATCTCTCGTAAAATCAACCGGTCAGCAATGTCAAACGGCTATTCATACGGATACCTTTGATTCATTGAAGTTTGAACGCTAGTTCTTCATATGCCGCAAATACGCTCCCTATGTGGTGCATCGATGAAAGTGAAACCATTTTTTCGCACATAGGCGGTATTTTTTTTTATGATGTTCAAGTTTTGGTTTCCTAGCAGAACTAGTTCAACCAGATGGTATTTGAATATACGGTATGGAGAGACTTAAGAATGAAATCCATCATTAAGTACCATTGATTATCTGGTGAGATATGATAATATTGGATACACAATTTTTTTTTTTTTTCATTTTTCAATTCATATACTTTCTCTGATAAAAGGTAAAAAAAAAAGAGAGAGTAGAAGAAAGTAAAAGGATAAGATGGATTAAAAGCTGTTAAAAGTTGTGTACAAAATAAGTACTATTTGGTCAAATGTTAGATTGTCATTTTTTCTATGTTTAAGATTAGTTAGACCATCATTATCAATAGGATTTAAAGGGTATCTTAGAATAATTAGGATTTAAATTTAAATCAAAAAGGTGAATTTTTGGTAAGATACGTATGTTGCATAAGAAACAGAAATATGTCTAAGATACGCATACGTGGCAGAAAAAGGTTGGCTAAATTTTTTTTTTTTTACTCAGTTTTTTTTTCTCTCTCTTTGAAACCAAAACGAAATGTCCCATAAAAAAGTAAGTTTCATAAACAACAAAGTTACTTTACTGGATTTTGAACTTGCCAGCTGATTTCATCAACCAAAACTGAACTAGTTTTTTTTTTTTTTTGATTTTTTGAGGTTTTTGTAACAGCAATAACTATGAGTTATATTTAGCCTATATATAAAACTTTGGTGCTTCTCAATGCTCCTTTGAAGTTAAATGGGATCCTTTTCTTGTTTGAATCGCTAATTTAATAAATTGGTATTTCATCTGATAACATATTTGATCAAGTTATGCATCAACAATTGAATAACGTTTTGGTCGAGCATATATGGACAAAATTTTCTCGCAATCAAGTTTAAAAATATTGTATTTTATGTTATAATTTCTATCTTATAATTTATCTTTTATGTATGTTTTCAAATTCTAAATTTGCAATAATTATAAGATTTTCTTAAATTACAAATTATAAATTTTTAAAATTTTTAAAAAATATTTTTTTTCTAAGATACCCAACTTAAGATCATACCAATAAACACATCCAAAAACTAAAAGCAAAATCACAACTCTTAAACTCTACTTTTCCAAATTTAATACTAAATTATGCTAAGATACCCTAATTAAAAGACTACCTATAATGTTGCTCTTAGTATTACAGTATTACGATCACTCTTTGTATATATTATGAATAAAAAACCAATGGAGCATTAACTTTTTTTTTTCTTGTAGTTGACTATATATTGTGATGGCTTGCCAAAAATTAATATTCCAATTTTAATATGAAACTTATTATTATAGGATTTTTCTTTTGTTTTGTTTAATGTATTAAATCAGAAAATGATCCATATATTTAGATAAATCATCTAATTAGATAGCAAAACATTTTATATTATCTATTTCTTAACTAAATTAAATGCCTATTTTTAATTTAAAAAAAATCTAATAATTTATGTGTAAATGCCAAGTAAAATGTTTGATTAAGTTTGGTTTTGCAATTCAAAAATTTATATATCTCTTATTCTATTCTCAAAATACAGAAAACACATTTAATATATTTATTTATGAACTATCTGAATTAGATAATAAAAATTTCAAAATATCATAATAAAAATTTCAAAATATCATATTTCGGTAACTTTACATGTTAAAATTCGGTGTGTTTGACAATTAGTTTTAAGAAATTAAGAATATGTAGTATTTGAAAATAAAAAAAAATTTGGCAGAAAGGATGATTTGACACTGAAACTACTATTATCACTCTTTTTCACCATTTGTTAGAGTTTGGAGGTAGAGGGAAAACATAATGTTGAGTCTTATTTGGAGTTCAAAATTTTTAAAAGATAGAAATAAGTATACAAGTGTTAAAAAAATCCACAAGATAACTGTTTTAAAATATAATTAATTTGGTACATGAGAGAAAAAAAAAATAATTTTATGTGTAATTTATTTTAATTTTCTTTTTAAATATGTTAAATTTATTGGGCCAAGGCTATACAGTTTCTTCTTAATCCAGCCCAAACCAAGCCCATCAACCTAAAAAAGCTTTATTGTTGCAATAGGAAATGTCGTATTCTTCTGATTGAACCAAATTGACTATCCTCCACCACAAAGGTAAGATGTTTCTATGTTGAAACAATTTTCGAATTTTGTATTGTAATAGCCTCTGTGTGATTTGAATTCAGTGTTTCGATTACGTTTTGATTTAGATCTCTTTGTTATATTATTTTTGAAGTTATTCGTAAACGTTTATTTATATGGGTTGCTTGATACTTTGATTCATATTCATTCTGTGAAAAATGGGAGTCATGATAAGACTTTGAGTTCTGTTCACCCTCACAATTATTTGTTGTTCGTATTCCTGTTGCTGGAGTCGCTAAAAACTGTCGATGTGTTGTTCGTTTCACAATCTCTAGCGACTTATTCTTTATTTTCAGTTATAAATTTATGAAATATAATATCTTTACATTAATACACCATAATTAACAAATTTCTACATTCTAAAATAATGAAAATATATAAATTAATATTAATAATAAGACTCTAAAATATTAAGACCAAGAATAGTGAAATATCATTTTTAAAATTAGTTAATTACATTTTTAAGAAAAACATCAGAAATTTTGTATAATACTTCCTTAAGTCCCAAATACAAGAGCAACCAAAATATTTTTCATACATTTTCATAATTCAAAACACTAATAAAACACATATTTAATATTTTAGATAGGTATATATATATTCTATTATTATTTTGTATAAATTTAACACTAATATGTATTCATATATTGTTTTTTTTACAGAAAAAAAAAATAAATAAACAAACAAGTTATATGATTACACGTGTAAATTGAATCCCTAGTTAACTCTTCTTCTTCCTTCATCTCTCGCCGCTTCCTACTTTTTTTTTTCTATCAGATCCAGTCGCTGGTCGCTAATAAACAACGATCAGGTGATGGAAGAATCCATAAGAGCAGCTTCACAACAAGTCTCTGAAGAATTCAAAACTCTTGTTAATACAGAAGATCTCAATTCTCTCCGACATTTTCAACACCTCATGTATGTCTCAACCATTTGTTATGTAATCAATTAGTAATTTTCTTGTTTTTGTATCCTTGGTTTGGGAAAAAATTTGATAATTTCAGCTAGATCATATGTGTTCTTGATTCAATTTTGTTAACATAATGTTATTTTTTAAATTAGTGTTCATCTTTGTATAATCTTTGTTGAGTTGGTTTATATGAGGGAACCTAATTATGTTGATTAATAGTAATAATGCAACGAGTATTGATCAATGCTTTTGCGCGAATATTGCTAGATTGGGAAGGCTACAAGATAACAATGTTGTTCTACAAAGATCATATCTTTGGTGTATATTGCGATTTTTCGGTTTTGTAATGTGTTACCAATTGCTGAAAAATGTTGGTCTAGTGTAGCATTTTTAAAGTAATTACACTAGACACCACCAATGTGTTACCAACTGCGATACTCTAGTATAGCATTTATAGTTTGACTTCATTGTTGTTCGGTTGAGTGTTCATATCTTTGAATGAATCTTTCTATACATTGTTGAGTTGGTGTATATGAAGGAACCTAATATGTTGATTTATAATAATGCGACGAGTATTGATCAATGCATCTGCTCGGATTTTTCCCCTAGATTGGGGAGGTTACAGGATAGTAATGCTGTTCTAGCTCATTACAACGAATTTGCTGAGAATTGCTTTGCGGATGTATCTTCGGAATTCGCTAAAAACACCCGTCTTTTGAAATCGATGAAATCAGACCTCGATTACATTTTCTTGAAACTAAGGTATTGCTCTTTAATCTGATCTTGATCTTTGTTTACAGTTCTGGCTTTAAGCATTTTGATTCTTCTTATGTGGCTCATGAGTCTTTGCCTTGTTTTAGGAGCATTAAAGGTAAGATTCTTGCTACATATCCAGACGCATTCCCAGATGATTCTACTAGTGATGCATTTGATCGAAGACCTGATCTTGAGTTGCCTCAGTAAGCATTGTTAGATTTGTATGCTTATTAACAAAGAGAACACCTAAATGCTGATTTTGGACACCTTGTTTGTTGTGTGTTGGGTCATGTAAATTACTGATGTGTTCTCTTAGAGATTTTTTTTTTTTTTCTTATGATGAGATTTTGGAAATGGTGCATTGTATTTTCGTTTTGAGAAATATAATTCTAAATGTTTATATGATTTTAAATTTTATGATATTTTCATATCTGTCTGTTTCTTAATTCTTCACTTAGTATATTGCCTCCTCCTTAGCCTCATTGATCGCGTGATCGAAGCGGCCATTTCAGCTCAATAAGCTTATCAGTTGCTGATTTGGATTCGTCTCGAGCCTGAGAAGTTTCCAGTATCGCCTAATCTAGCTGGTCAAGAAGGTTTCTCGCAAGCGTGTCTCACTCACCTCGAGCTGGGATTTGATCTCATGATTTCCTCTTCCATGTTTTGCGCCTTGGCGGATTGAGAAGAAGCCTTTTTGACTTATGCTTTCAACATGTTAATAGCTTTGTTGGCCTTTATGTGAGCGTCTTCTTGATTGGTGAGGAGGACCTCATATTGGAGTACCGTTTCATTCACATCCGAGACCGACTTCAAGAGTAACAAGGCCAGTCAACAAGACATGCTATTCAAATGAGTGAATTTTTTAAGGGTCAATAACATCTAGACCCACTTTAGTGGAGTTTGTTCTCGCATACACCTACTTACTACTCTTACTGTACTTTTCTCTAGTTTTTACAAAGGGAGACAAACTTGTGAAGACAAAAATGTCCCCCACTTATTTGACTGTTAGATTTCAACTAAATTATTATAGTCCTACGGCTGGGAAAGTGTTTGTGTTTGTGTCGATAAGCGACACATATATATATATATATATATATATATTGATCTTTCTATTACGCCGACGAGTTTATCGTCTCTGTTTTGGAGATCTATGAACATTTTGGGACATTTCTGTGCTAATCATATGGAATCTAAAAAGTGCGGTGTTGGATTTTTGGTTTCGTCGGAGCTAACTAAGCTTATGGAATTTTTTTCGGTATGAAGACTCACCGCAAATGGTAAACCCAGAAGAACGGCCACAAAAACCCAAAAGTCTATGTCGCCGCCGCCGTAACAACAAAGCAAGATCTCCGTCATTTGCTTCTAGCAAAAAGTTAAAGCACAAATTGTTTGCACATTGTTGCCTAGCAATGACATATGTTAGCTGAAAATTAAAGTAAAATTATCAATTAATGTTATCCACCGAACATTGTCCACATGATTAGAACACAAAGAGATACCACATTTTACTTATATTAGAACACTGTCCACAATTAAGGTAACATTGAAAAATATTGTCCACAATACTGTCACCAACACTGTCCACCAAAGACAAGATCTTACTTAGATTAGAACACTGTCCACAACACTGTCACCAGACAACACAACACTGTCCATTAATGTTATCCACTGAACGCATTGGGTATCCATCGAACATTGTCCACAATTCATAGTCATATTCAACCGCCTAGGGGAGGCTTCAGATTAATAGGGTTCCGGCAGAGGAGTAAAGGAGATGACTCTTCACTACCAATCCGGAGGAGGGAGGGTGAACGGGGGATATAGGGTTCCGGTGGGTAAAGGAGACGACTCTTCACTACCAATCTAGAGGAAGGAGGGATATTACTGGGTAATTAAACTTAGTGGCGGCGGAAAGACAGAAGGTTAGAAAGGGGGAAGTGTTAATGGTGGTGAAGTCAACACCGAAGTTGCAGCGGTGGTTCAATGAACGCAACGGCGAAGTCAAACCAAAAACTATGAAATTAGAGTTTAGGGTTCGGGTGAAAAAGAAATGGAAGCTTCTCTTCTAAATTAGTTTTTTCACTAGAATAAAAAACAAAGTAAAATTAAGACAGTAACGAGAGATGGTGTGGAAGTTAGATGGTCTTAAGGATTGATTTTTAACCACAATAAAAACAAAAAAGGTAAATTAAGAGGGAAGGGGAAGAAGTTAGACAGCAACGAGAGGAGTTAGATTGTTTTGAGGATATGATAGTCTTTTCAGGAAGGAAAAGTATATGTATAGTTGAAAGTGGGTGTAGTAGTGAATAGTTTAGTTTAAAGTAGGTGTAAATGCTAATAACTCATTTTTTAAATATGTGTATTCCAACTAACCTAAACAGAATGATAAGAGTATCGAAGGTATATCACCCAAATTTCTGATCGCCAATAAGTAAAGTGAGGAGTTTCACAGCAATACTTTGGAGTGATTTCTCTGAATATGTTCGCCGTGAGTTCTATTTATGAAGAAACAGAGCTTACTTTAAAATTAAAAACAAAGTTATCAAGTGAAGAGGAACATAAGGAATGGGAGAATACTTTAAGAGACACAACTGTTGGAACATGAGTCTCTTTGGAACTGTTGGGCCACCGCTTTGAGTTTAATTAAGTAACATCAAGGCGGGGTTGAGGAGTGCAAGTGGCTGATTTTGTACTGTCACTCGACCCATCGTCCAACAAGAGAACCTTTCTTTAGGTCGTCTCGAGGATAGACAGAAGAGTTTTTTTATTTTCTCACGATAGATTGTAAAAATTCACTCTCAAAAGGTCTTTTCTATGGCTTTCTTCTCGTGAATACGATCTAACAATCTCACCCGCTTGGTGAATACGATCAATTTAAAATTCACTCTCAAAAGGTCTTTTCTATGGCCAGTCAACACCTATGGTCCCTTGAAGGAAAGGGGTGAGAATAAAACCTATGGTCCTCTCTGTCCTAACGATCTCACCCGCTTGGTGAATACGATCAATAGTAATAAAGTTCCAATAGCGACGCCAATTAACGTTGCAATTTGGCAGCCCCAAAACGACTGTGCGGTCAACATTAGGGTAAGAGGAGAAGATTCTTGAACTCGGTTGTAGTGAGCATTTGACCCACTTCAGCCATGTGGCGGTGAACAAAGTTAGTATCACCTCAGAGCAAATTTGGGGTTAGTTGAGAAAGCGCAACTTGTTAAAGATGGTGATTACTTGAGTATATAACCCGATAACTTAACTGAAAGGCAGTATATACGGGATCGATCACGAAGAGCAAAGATACTTTAAAGACTTGCGAGACTCATTCTTAGCTAAAACGAAAAGAGGATTTGTTTGGTTTTCATTTTGGTAAATAAAAATGCAAATGAAAAGAGACCTAAACTTATTAATTAAAACATTGTGCAGCAGGGCATTTCGAACACTTAACGACTAATAAATGAAATCATTGAGAAATTCAAACATAAAAGAACCGTTCTTGAACATGAACACAAATCCATATTAATTCTCTCTCAAGACATTAATCACTACATTCCACTATTCAATTACTAAGCTCTTATTTGTAGTTTCCTATTCGAATTCGCATTATCAAACATGTTCATCTGGTTCACAATGCATTCTAACATCAGCTCTCGCAGGGTAGAAATACATTGCTCAAATTACATTCATTCCGACATTTTATCGAACATCTCTGAGACATATAAAAGCCTAAGTTCTAAAAAAGAGTGATCAATCCTATCTTAGCATTAAGAACATGAAAAATGAAGAATCCATAGAATGAGAATAGGGTTTAGAAATCTTATCCAAGTGTCAAAAGGGCAGATTCTTCTCGCCCAAATTGTTTAGAAAGAAAAAAACAATGTTTAGAACTCAGAAGTTTGTTCGATATGTCTGAAAGGTTAAACTTAGGATATAAAATCAATAGAAGACAAGTCGGGTCGGTTCTGGAATGTTTTGGGTCAAATCTGGGTCAAAAATGCGTATGGGAAGTGGACCGATCGATCCAGGTGATGGACTGATTGGTCTGCCCCGTTCTGGAATGTTTCTCTTGTCCGGAGGAGGCGGACCGATCAGTCTCCAAGTGGATCGATTGATCTGACCTTCTCTGCTTCCAATATCTACAATTGCTTCAATTGCTCGCTAGAATGACATGTCTTCACAAAATTGGGTATAACTCTTGAATGCACCGTTTAGATTTCCTTACTATCACTTGCAAGTGAAAGCTAACATCCGTCTTAATCTTGTGTCAAAATATGATAACAATCTAATGGTGGAAAGTTATCCATACGATCCCAAACATCTGCACTTCTACATGTATATGCATCTCCAAAAATGTATTTGCATCCCAAAATGTCTAGTTTTATTCCAAAGCAACCTAAAACCTGTAAAGACTTGATAATGGATTAAAAGACTCCAAAAACACACTTTGACTCAATAGAAGTGTTATAAAACAAAGAGAAAACAATGACTTAAAACCGATAAAAACACAATATATATCAGATGCAGAAAACTAATTTGAACTTCAGGAAGAGGGAAAATAGTCTGCATCCCTTGAGGCAAACTTTGTAAGCACAAAAATAGCCAACTCTATGGACATTCAGCGATTCAATTAGGGAAGGAAGATAAATTTCAACACCTAAAGCAATCGAGCAGAGTTTACGCATTTTTTGGATCGTTCTGATACTGGAAGGCTGTAAGTGGCGACCAGCGACATCATACAGATGAGTGCCTGCCTCGGCGCCCGCTGGGAAGGAATTTTCCTCCTGATGAGAACCAGGGTGAGTTGGGGAGGAAGATTCGGAATTTGGAGAAGAATCCATGATGAGATTTGTTGAAAAGCAGTTAAAAGTCGAAGAATTGTGAAGAAAAATAAAGTTCAGTTAAGTCAAGATATGAGTATAAGAAGGCATTTTTTGCTTATAATGATAATGATGGGGGAAGGACGTCTCGGTAGAGGTGAGAAGCAGAAGAGTCCTCACTTGGTGGCCGAACACGTGTTGAAAAATGTGCGGATCCGAAAAGATGCGTCAATACATGAACAAACTTAATTAAAGGATTCATGTCCGTATTTAATACTATAAGTCTCCCAAGCTGGACAGCTTGCAAGATTTAGGAGGATAATGTAGGGACCAAAGCCGCCTCCTTTATGGGCATGGATCTTATTCTAAAGGCTCAACACTAAGGAAAGAGAATACATATTCCATGAGATAATAGGTGGTAGACGAGATCGATGTTTCAAGATGAACCAACCCAAAAGGAGCATAGCGAGATGGAGAATGAAAACATTGATGAGCTCGGAAGAGCGAAATTGACCTCGTGATAAGCATTTAAGAAGACATTTAAAGATGAATAATTTGAATTAGAAGACATCCGTTATATTATGAATGCAAAATCAAAACAAATGCATTCATTAGATGATTATTGTATTTATTTTGTATTTAACACTCGTATGAGGTAAAGACACAACATTGTTGGAGAATAAAAACACTATACAAATTTCTTGAGCAAACTCTTATATTTTCTATATCTTTTCTTATAACAAAATATTTCTATTTTCTCAAGAGAGAATTTAGTTTTTCTCCACTTTGATTCAAGACGGTGAGATTTGGTCCCACATGCCTCATGTTTTTTTTTTTGGTCAACACATGCCTCATGTTTTGTAACTGTTTTATAGCGCAAATACACTTTTTAAAAGTATACCATAGTGCAAATAACCCTTCATTAAGTTCATTAGAAACGGGGAAAATTCGAAACCAAGTTCTTGTTTTGGCTATCCATTCACGTACAGTGACAAAGGTAGAATTTTTTTCTATAAAATAGTATATATTATGTTAAATTTTGTATAAAATATTATTAATTTTGTTCAGAAGTAATCTAATCTACCCGTAAGAAAATAATGAAAAATTTACATGAAACTCAAACAAAATGAAAGAATTTGTATACATCATAAATTTTTTTGTTTGAATATATGTTGAAATATTTTTCTAGCCCATATGTTAAATTAATTTTTGTATAGAAATTATATCAAATATTTTACAATTTATAGGGTTCAATTGACCCCATAACATATGTTGGCTCCGCCCCATGTAATTAGCTTTTGGTATATAAATATATAGATTTAGGTAGGATATCTTTTGCTCAAGCAAAAAAGGTAGGATATCTATGAATAAATCATATCCACTTTTCATATAAGACATTTACATAATTTAATAAATTATTATTGTTTTTTTACCAAAACAGAAAAACCTATTATAGTAAAAATCCAAACATTGACTCATTATATGGTACTATCATAATCCACAAACTCATTTTTCAGTCTCACAATGTTCAGTACAACTTCATCCTCATCTATATATAATGCTTTTACTATTGCTAAAACAAAAAAAAAACATTAATCAGAGAAATTTAAAATATGAAGTTTTCGACTCTAGTATGCATCACATTTCTTGTAGTCATACTCTCATCTCTAGCTCCAATCAAATCATCTTTGGTCGAAAATTCCGTGAAACCGCCTTGCACCGATATTGAGATCACAGGATGTGTACCAGCGATAATTCTCGGAACTCCACCAACGGCAGAGTGCTGCGGGAAATTGAAAGCACAACAACCATGTTATTGTGATTTCATTAAGAATCCAGCTTTCAGGCCATTAGTCACCTCCCCACAAGCTCATGCGGCTTTAGGATTTTGTGGTATTCCTTATCCTAGTTGTTGAAGTTCAAGATATTAATAATGTGATTGTTGATGATTAAAAGTTTTATATATTAATGATAGGAAATTTTCTATTATGTCATGGATCATATTAACTTTGTGTAATATTTTCTTATATCATATATTAATTTTGATAATTACAAAAAGATATAAAAAGTCTTGTTTAAGTTTCTTCAAAGAAAAATAACTTATTCGAATGGTGGTGAGACTAACAAAGAAGAAATAATTGACGAAATATGGAATATAAAATACACCATTGTTATTTTGAAAAATAAAAACTCATTATAGTGGTTTGTTCTTTAATATATTCCAATTCTATTTAATTTTTGTCAATATTAACTTTCTTGAGATATATTCCAAACTATTTTTTTTGCTAGTTGCTAGCTGCAACACTCTAACAAGTATTTTAAGCTAAGATTTGTTTAGATCATATCCTATATAAGATATGGTCTTAACAAATCTTAGGTTAAGATAATTGTTAAGATTCCACCAATAATGTTGGTCTCAACTCTCAACTGTGTTATCATGAGATTGAACAAACACATGAACACGACTGTGGCCTAGCTAAATCTAATCTAGTGATATTAGTGAAGTAAGATTATTCATAAGGTTTTCCACGTCTTGTCAACGAAAAAATAATATTTAAAGATATCTTCAGGCTTAACAAATTATTTATTTAGTTAAATAAACATAGATCATTGAAAAATAAATGGTTTCAGAACTTAAGCATTAAAATATTATTTAATTCCCTATTTTAAAATCTGTCATAAATATTTATAACCAAAAGAATTTTGTTTTTTTTTTAGATTTAAAATTTAATATTTTAACCCCAAAAAATTCATATAAAGTAATATTTTAACCCCTAAAAAGAACATTCTGCTAAAAATCAAAACATTGACTTACATTGTATGTGTTCCTTTCCGGGTTTTTGATATCTTTGAATTAGTTTTGTTGACTATATATATAAAAACAAAATAAGACAGAATCCACAAATTCATTGCATAATCTAACACTCTTTAAGTTACAAATTAAAATCCTTGTCTATATAAAACAACTTTACTACCATTAAAAACAGTAAATAAAAAATCTGAAATAATCTCTTAAATCATGAAGTTTACAACACTAGTTTGCATCACATATGTTGTCCTAGTCCTCATGTCATTTCTGGTGCCGATCAAATCATATGTGTTCGAAAACTCAGTGAAGCCACCTTGCAACCAAATTGAGATCACAGATTGTATATCAGCGATACTATATGGAGATAAACCAACAGCAAAATGTTGTGGAGAAATGAAAGCACAACAACCATGTTTTTGTGATTTCATTAAGAACCCAGTTTTTAATAAATATGTCACTTCACCGCAAGCTCGCGCAATCCTACAATCTTGTGGTATTCCTTATCCTATTTGTTGATGTACAAAAATATTTGTAATGTAATTGTTGATGTTGAAAATAATCTTTTATGTAATAGATATGGTGAAAAAAGAACTTATTGTTATGTCACAAATCTTGTTAATTCCATGTAGTGTATCTTTTTTTTAATTGCTAAATATTTCATTAAAAATGAAAATGATTTAGGTCGATAATCTTTAGTAATATTATACAATAGTGGTTTCTTTGCAAAAAGATTAAAACATGGACGCATAATTTATAGTTTGATTTTGGTCTATCCGTGGAAAAGCATCGAAGCTGAAGAAGTTAGAAAAAAAAAATTAATCTTCTCTAATTTGTTGCTGGTGATGAAGAGCGGTTGCAAGTAGTAGTAGATCAGAATGCGAAAGTCAATTATCACTAGTACCGTTTCAATGGACGTCCAAGACTGGACCGTCAACCATAGAAAACTCAAAATCCTCGATCACATATGCCTTTTCCGTCATGTGAGAGTAACCGAATATCAAATCCATGAGTTTTTCCATAATAAAACTATATTCTCCTGAAATATCATCTTGCTCTAAGCTAACAAATTAACCTTAGTAGCTCATATTTTACTTATGATAATTGCGGACGTTTTCATCATAGATGAATTCAATACATCATGAAGTGTGTAACCTTACAGATTTTTCTAATATTTTTCTATTATAATATTTTTCTACCAAAAATCAATTCTTATAATTTTTTTTTTATTAAAAACTTTTTTTTTTAACTCATTAGCAAACTCCCTAACACACATAACTTGTATTTTATCAAATTTACTCAATCAAATATTTATTTATTTTTATTTTTTTGGTAGAAACAATCAAATATTAATTTACAAAATGTTTTATTGACTCCTAAATTTCAACCATTAAATTATTTAACCATCTTTGAACAAAAAAAAAATTATTTAACCATTTTCTATTTCACTAAATCAAAAATAAATAAAAAAAAATCCTCTTTTTTCACCTCTTTGTCCAGAATTGGGTCTTCGCCGGATCTCCGCTTCATCCACATCCCATTACCGCCGGCGTCATCTTCTTCTTCTTCTTCTTCTCTTCAGATCGATTCAGATCCGTTAGTTCATTCTCCCTTCGTAACCTAATTCCCCTATTTTCAATTTCAATGTTAATTTTGTAACATGTTTATGCGTTTGTTGATATCAATGGAGGTTGTGTTTTAGAGATTAATTTGATTGTGATTTTGAAGAGCTTCGTTTGATTTGAATTGAGGACCTTTTGTGATTTTATTGCAAATTTTCTAATGATTTTGCAGAATCTGTAGTGGTTTCTGGGAAAGATGAGTCAAGTGTTTGAAAGATATGAGAGGCAATACTGTGATGTATCTGCAAATTTATCAAAGAAGTGTACTTCAGCTAATGCTCTTGATGGAGGTAATGTATATTCACATCCTTAGTATGGTTATAGAGTTCCTCAAGGATAGATAGATATATAGATGTTTCTGTGTTTCCTGTCATGAATTGTAAAGAATGAATATGGTGTTTTGCTTTAGATTCATAGGTTTTGGTTTATCGATCGTCGATTAGAAACTTGTTATTAGAACGAATACCGAAGATATCATCACTCCTTAATGCTTGCTTGCTTTCAGAAGTCTTCCCTAAAAGGATGAAACTTTCCTGAGTGTACTTCGAGAATTCAGAGATAATGATTCAGAAATAGCTTATGAATGCAATTAGTGAGAATTCAGAAGCTTTCGCGATAGGGATGAGAAAATAGATGTATTGTGAAGGAAGAGTATGATGTTTGCTTTTGTTTATACGTCAGCTGCTGATCACAAACTTGTTATTAGTATGAATAGATCATCACTCATCACTTTCTTATCTCAGAAGCCTTCTCTAAAACTTCCTGAGGGTACTTGAAGAGTTCAGAAATAATGATTAGGTTCAGTGAACTTAGTTATATAGCTTATGAATGTGATTAGTGAGAATGCAGAAGCTTTGTCTATAGGGTTTAGAAATTAGATGCAAAGTACAAGTCTTTCTGTCTCTTTCATGCATTGTAAAGGAAGAATATGGTTTTTGCTTTTTGGTTTATCGATCGCCGATAGAAACTTGTTATTAGAACGAAACTCCTTAATGCTTGCTTGCCTGCTTTCAGAAGTCTTCCCTAAAAGGATGAAACTTTCCTGAGTGTACTTCAAGAATTCAGAAATAATTATTCAGAAATAGCTTATGAATGCAATTAGTGAGAATGCAGAAGCTTTCGCTATAGGGTTCAGAAAACAGATGAAAATTAAAGGACGAGTATGATGTTTGCTTTATTTATACGTCAGCTGCTGATCACAAACTTGTTATTAGTATGAATAGATCATCACTCATCACTTGCTTTATCTCAGAAGCCTTCCCTAAAAACTTCCTGAGGGTACTTGAAGAGTTCAGAAATAATGATTGGGTTCAGTTAACTTAGTTATATAGCTTATGAATGTGATTAGTGAGAATGCAGAAGCTTTCCCAATAGGGTTTAGAAATTAGATGCAAAGTACAAGTCTTTATGTCTCTTTCATGCATTGTAAAGGAAGTTTATCTTGTTTGCTTTCGTTTTTTATGTCGCTGCTGAACACCAATTTGTTATTAGTATTAGGAGTTTTTCTCTTTTTTTTCTTCATAAGGTTTAATATGAATTGTGTGGGCTTTACTAATTTGCAGAACAAAAGAAGCAGAAGCTATCTGAAATAAAATCTGGGGTTGAGGAAGCTGAAGCATTGGTATGTGATCTTTTGCATAGCTCTAATGGGATATGAAAGTTTTACCATAGTCTCTCATATGGGATTGATGGTCGGTTTTTATATTTCCAGGTTAAGAAAATGGACCTCGAGGCGAGAAGCCTTCCACCCAATGTTAAATCCAGTCTCCTTGTCAAATTAAGGGAATACAAATCCGATCTTAACAATTTCAAGACTGA
The DNA here is from genome assembly GCF_000375325.1 of Capsella rubella. Taxonomy (NCBI): domain Eukaryota; kingdom Viridiplantae; phylum Streptophyta; class Magnoliopsida; order Brassicales; family Brassicaceae; genus Capsella; species Capsella rubella. The sequence goes on along the minus strand of NW_006238919.1, from coordinate 3,454,484 downwards.
AGTGAAGAAAATCACATCTGGAAACTTAAACGCTACTGCGCGAGATGACTTACTAGAAACTGGTAGGGCTGACGCATTGACGGTACGTATATTTATTTTGTTGAGTACATCAATCACAATTTTTTGTCGAAAACATATTGTCATCTCTCTGATTGATGATACAAACTGGTTAGGCTTCAACTGATCAAAGATCAAGATTGATGATGTCAACAACTCGTTTAGACCAAACCACAAACAAAATCAAGGACAGTATGAGAACATTGCTGGAGACCGAAGAGCTTGGTGTTTCAATCCTTCAGGATCTGCACGGCCAGAGACAGTCTCTTCTACGGGCCCATGAAACTGTTCATACAATTGATGACAACGTGGGAAAGAGCAAGAAGATATTGACCGCGATGACGAGGAGAATGAATAGGAACAAATGGACTATTGGGGCAATTATCACAGTCCTTGTCCTCGCCATTATCTTTATCTTATACTTCAAACTCACCAGGTGAAGAAGCCTCTCTCTTCACCCAGCCTGGCCAAATGTTACTGAACAACTCGTGTTGTGTTCTCTTGTGTGTCTTCTCCTTCTCTTTGAGTTTATTTTCTCGATTTTGTTGATGGTAACTCTTGAGATATTGAAATTAGAACTCGAGTCTACTTATGTGTTATTTGATTGAACATAGTGTAATTGACTAATGAGGAAGCTCTTGTTAACCCTTTTGCTTTATGTTCTTCACCAAACCCATCAAAATAAAGCATTCGTAGTGTTGTTTAAAAATTAAGTTTCAGTGTGATAAGAAAAATTTGGGGGCATTCCGAGAATTGAACTCGGGACCTCTCGCACCCTAAGCGAGAATCATACCACTAGACCAAATGCCCATTTTGCTATTTGCTCAACTATACAAAAACATAATAATAATAATTTTAGTTATACAAAGTTACAAACATAATTTGGTTGCCATTGCATAACAAGAAGAAACCATGAAGAGTAAAATTATACATTCGATGGAATTTTTTTTTTTTTTTTTTAACTCATTCACTTGGACAGAAGAAGATAATCCCAAGTTTGATGATACTTTAGGTTCAACATGATCCTTCATTATTCTAGGCCTCCGTTGTGGTAGTTACAACATTTTTCTTCTCAGTACTCTATGCGGAAAAAGGTATTTTCACTCCCATTCTTAGGCATAACCAAGGCCGGTCCTGATCTGGATCAACAAAACTATGATGCACAAAGTGTCCAGCTTCGTCATCCATCAGTTCTCTCGACCACGGAACCCGTCCAGACGAACAGCTACCCGGGCCAAAACACCTGAGGTTTTTACATCCAATAGAGTTAGTATCAAAAGCTGTTTATTGATGGTTAACTTGTTACAGTCAAGAGATGTACCTGTACTCGTAAAAGCAAGCACTTCTCTCATTCTCTGCGTTTCCCCAGTTATGCCAACCGACATTTCTGACACACGAATCTATGTAACTATATGCAAAGATCACCCTCCCAAATGGTCCCCATGGCCTTCCGAGATACATATACCCATTCTGACCATTTCCGGTAATAACACATCTGCGAATAAAAAGTTTCGTAGAAAGCTCAGTTTCCATGGAATAATAACAAAGCTGTATGAGATGGTCAAGTAAAATCCATTTGAAGCAAACCTTAAGAATACATAACCAGTAGATTCCTGAGATGATTTCCGGCTTTGCGCTGTTATAAAACCCTGAGATTTGCAGTTGATATGGCAGTGTTCCAAAAGCGCGGTGCTGTTTCCAAATATGAAATCCACGCTTCCTTCGATGTAACAGTCTTTCAAATATTGTTTCCCATGATGTAAATACAATGTATCCTGCATTCCAAAGCTTGGCAAACTAAACTACACACGTACATCGATTCCAGTATTTGCACGACAAAAGTGCCAAAGACATACCACAACAATACAGCTCCAAAACTTTATTGACAAACAGAAACATTTGATGTAATCTATATATATATATATAAACACAGCTCAACAAACCTGCCAACCGAGAAATCGACAGTTATAAAACGCGCAGCGGTCTGCAGTAACCCGTATTGCAACAGCTTGTCCTGATCCCTAAATAAAGAACTAAAAGAGTCAAAAACCATAACTAGTACAAAATCAACACAATAAACATTACTAAGTATACACCAAAACATTAAGTAATTCATATGAAATGATAAAAGCCTATTAAAACTGTAACATCAGTTGTAACATTAACCATACACAACTATTGATTCTACTCTCAGTATAAGAAAGTTCCAAACTTTGAATCTGAAACATACTAAAAATGCAAAAAGGAAGAAACTTTATACAATACCTCAGGAGCAGAGTTCTCAAAAGTAATGTTCTCTGCAATAAAGTCTTCACCTTCAACAATAACACTCCCACAACCAAACGTACCAGTCCCAATGACTCTAGACGCCTAACAACAACACAATCAAAACCAAATCAGAGCCTTACACATACCAAAACACTAAAAAGATAACAACTTTAGTGTACCTGGTGATGTTCAATCTTAGTAGCAGTATTGTTCCAAGTCAAAACCGTGATCTCCGGTGAGATTCCGGCGAAGGTGATGAAGTTTTTTCTCTTAGGTACGTAAACAGGTTGCTTATAAATCCCAGGTGAGAGACGTATCACAGTTCTACAAGTGTTACCTAAAGGCACCGAATCAATTGCGTCTTGAACAGAGCAGTAATCGCCGGAACCGTCTTGTGAAACCCTCACGATTCGTGTCGTCGCCATATTAAACAAAGGGCTTAGTCAGAGTATCTCGAAATCGAAACAGAGAAGCGTTGATTTGAAGCAGAGTATTTAGGTGTGTCGGTAGAGTATTCGTCTCCTGTATCCTTATTTGGGAGAAAAGAATCTCTATTCTCCCCTTCTATTCTTTATTTCTTTTTTGATTTTTATTTAATTCGAAAATTAGGTATTTTACTCTCTTCCCCTACAGAAAACAGACTAATTACACAAAAAATCTGGATCTTATCCATCCAACCTCATCTAATTGGATCTACCCATTAACCCAAAAAAAATAAAAGAACAAAACCGAAAAAAAAGACTTAAACACACGCTTTCTACCTAGGTTTTTTCTTTTGTTTTCTTCTCATCCCAAACCCCAACTCACATGAACAAACCGTAAAATTCAGAATCTACTCCTTCTATTTGTTCATAATCTCTGAGAAATCATCCTTTAATTTCGATTTTGAATCGGGGTTTTTATCGATTTGGCTCAACTTCAAAGATTTGCATCTCAGCAGTTGCAAATGGTGAAAACAAGGGGATGAAGGACACGAGGCGGACGAGCTCCCGACGGACGAAGTCGGAAAGCAATGTGCGATATCGGCGACAGAAGAAGGAGCAGAAACGAGAGAGAGAATTGATTTCGGCGGCAAAAGCAAGGTTGAGTGAGAAAAGAATCGATTCCGGCGAAGAAGAAGGAGGAGGTGACTCGATTTCAGCGGAAGATAACTAGAGATATGAGACTCTGCGATCTGATTGTAATGGAGAAGAAAAAGAAGGAGAAGTACAAAGAGAAGAAATAAATAATGAGGAGGGAAGTTCGAACTCGGGAACCAACTCTCCTAGTGCTATGGTCGAAGAAGGAGACGCCGGAGAGATTTAAAGGCGAATTGAGGGCCGACCATAACGATTCAAGTGTAAGTAACGCGACTGCTATGCTGTTTGTAGAGAAATCTGGAACTGGAATATATAGATTTGTGGTATTTAGTAAAACTGGTAGAACTAGGTACAACTAGTAGTGTAAAACTGGTAGACCTGATACAACTTACCTGTGTAATGTTAGATCTGGTAGAACTAAATACAACTAGTGTGTGTAAGACTGGTAGAACTGGTACACTTCTGTGTAAATCTAGTAGAATAAGTACAACTAGTCTATGTAAAACTGATACAACTAATATGTGTAAAACTGGTAGAACCGGTACAACTAGTCTATGTAAAACTGGTAAAACTAGATAGAACTATTAGTCTTATGAGAAATTGTTGAGATAATTTTATTGTTTGTTGCAGGATTTCGAAGAGGAAACGAATGAAAATGTAGTAGAAGAATGAGGAGAAAGAGAGCGATTTCGGAACCAAATAGGGAAAGAGAGAACCAATTTTATTTGTAATACTAAAAAAAAATTTCTTGATTTTGTTCATATAACTATAAATACCAAGAAAAACTTAAGAAGAATCATGAAATAATCTTACAAAACAAACAAAGGAGAATAAGTAAAATACAAATTTAACATCACATATTCTAACTTTCCTTAGTTTTACTAGCTATATCAGTTATACCAGTTGTACCAGTATTACAAAAAATTTTGAAAATTTTTAAGAAAATATTAAAATTCGTTTTGCAAAATTTATATATATATATATATATAAATAAAAAAAATAAAACTGACGTGTATTGCCACGTGTGCAATATGTGTGTTCACACTATGTGTTCACACTTAGTTATACCCAAGATTGTAGTTGTACCAAAATTGCAAATAGTTGTACTTTTCAGGTTTTTTCAATATAAGTAGTTTTACCCACACTTAAACTTATAATTTTTAGTTGTACAGTTGATTAAAGTCTATAAACCTATAATTATGAGTCTTCTATGCATTAATATATTTAAAATATATAATTCTATAACTTTGCCATCCCAACTTGGTGTTTATTTACAAAGTGAACTTAAAAGTATAAGGAAACACTTGATTGGATTCTTTCATACCAACCTAAAATTTATATATTTTTAAAAATATAACTCTTTGTAAATATTTAAATATTACTTTTGACAATTACTAGTATACACATTCTTAGATTTTCTTTTAAAATCATTTTATGGATGTTTAACATTTTTAATACTAGTTTTATGTTAGTTGTGCTAGTTTTACTATGTTATGACAACATAAATATACACATCAATTGGAAGAGAAATCAAACATTACTACACTTTAAAATAAGTTTCATGATAATTCTGACATAACCAAAATAATAGTAGTACAAACCAAAATATCAAACATGAATCAAACAATTTTAGAATCTTTTGACTATTGCTTTTGATAATTCGTACTAACAGCCTCATCATCATCATTAAGCACTTGTTCAGGCTGTTTCGAGACAGTCGTGACATTCACATACAACATACATCTTCGCTTCTCATGATCAACGGACATTAGATACACATTCACATCTTTGTCATCAATAAGTTCACACTTTTCTGTTACACCTACCACTAGCGGATAATAGCTCAAATCCAATTTAATGTGGTTCTCAACATATTCAAGCTTCTTGTTTATCCTTGCTTTTAACATCAACAACGTTACATCCCTCACTTGTGTCTTGAACATTATACTATAAATTCGACCTTCACATTTAAAATGTATACTAACGTTTTCGCTCATCGCGTCCTGCCAAAACAATTCCAACAAACTCAATCAGTAATACTATCAGTTATACTACAGTAATCAGTATTACTAGTTTTACTAGTTATACTAATTTACCTAGTATTACCAGTTTTACTAGTTATACTCAAAATCGAATCGAATGTCTCAAGTTCTAAACTCTGCAATTCACTACGATTCAAACACTGAAATCCATTTTTTATCAACTAATTAGCTCAATCGACCCAGAACCCATAGTAAAACACCTAATGTGCTAAGCTTTTCAAGCAAAATCCAATCTAGATTTCCAAAATCCAAAATCTAAAATATTCAATCAAGAACTTACTCCTGTGTAGAAGAACACACCTACAAATTGAATGAGAGCTTGATACAGTTCGAAAGAGATGAAGAAACGTTGATATTGGAGAGCTCCGACGAAGAATCGCCGACGGCGAAATCGACGAGAATCGTTGTTCGTCGGGTTCTGATTTTTTTTTTCTTAATTAAAATAATTAAAAGAAAAAGAAAATAAGGAAGGGTAGTTTGGGGATGACACATTTTCATTAATGAAGAAGGGGTATTGAGATTAAAAAAGGAGATAGTGGATGAAAAATATGAAAAAAGGACACATGAGATGATTTCTCGTGTCGGTATGAGGGTTTTTTGTTAGATCACTCTCATCTGTGTTGTTGTTCTTTTAGTTCTGTCTTTTTTTTCTAGAGAGATAAGTTTTCTTTATTTGTAATATTTCCCTTTATTTTTGATTATTTTTAAATTCACCTCATAGTTTGTTATGTGCTTTTAAAGCTAGTCTAACAGTAGGAAAAAAGATTGTAAATGCGAGTTTAGTCGAACCGTACGGTACCTTTTTGGGTTTGGATCGGAAATTTTGAGATTTTGGATTTAGAAATTTAAAATCCAGTCGAGTATATTTAGATAAATATTTCGGATTTTGGTAGTTTTGGGTTTGGATAGTTTTGGATGTAAACTTATATGTATATATTTCAGATTTGGTTTGGATCAGATTCGATTCAGATTAGGTTTGGATTCAAAACTTAGGGGTTGAATTTTATTTTCCATAAAAATTTTGTATTTTTATATTTTAAATTTTTTGATATACAGTATTACTCATCATATAATTTTGATATTCTATATTTAATATATCATCTGAAAATAATAATTTATTTTATCATATAAAGAATTATATTTAACTTGTGTATACTATGATTATTTTAAATATATTTATTTTCAAGAAATCATATTAAGGTATTTTTTGTAGTTTTTATTATTTAACATATTAATTATTTCTCATATTCTGTAAAAAAAATAATAAAGCTAAACTCTTTAAAGATTTTTATTATCAAAAATCAATAGTTTAATTTATTATTTAATGCAATGATAATAATTCTTTAATCCGTTGTAGTAAAAACTAAAATGAATTAGGAATTTGATATAATTTTTAAATAATACTGTATTACAATTATATACCTTTTCAAAGTGGTGTAATTATGTTTTATTAAAAGAGGGATATTTATGACTTTAAACATATATCCACTTGGCATCCATTGAGTTTTCATATATAGTAGTCACCATGCCATTTGAATAGAGGAAACAAAAATAAATGAAAATACAAGGTTTAAAAAAGCCTAATATAAGCTTTTAAAACTTTCTCTCTTTCACAACTGAATTTTGGTGTAGAATGACATGGAGAAGGGGATTTATCCTTTAAACCTAATCACATATGAAATTTACAATAAGACTTTTAAGCTGAGTGACTTTGGATACTTCTAAACAAACTAAATCATTGTACATTTGGTATATTTTCATTGTTAGCATTGCCCATTTTTGGGTGTTTTCATCCTCCTCGGTGTAAGTCTCCTCAGTTTAAGTCTCGTCATCTTAGTGTTGCTTTTGACCAGTGTTGCTTAGGATGAAAACACCCAAAAAGGGGCATTGCTAGCAATGAAGATGAAGTAACACCAAAGGTACATTGATTTAGATCTTTTAAAAGTATCCAAAGTTTACTTTTAAATTTTTTTTGTAAATTTCAAATGTGATTATTCATGCGCGAAAATGAATATATATATTTTCTTAACTTCTCAAAAATAGCACTAATTCAAGTTTTTTTCTCCAAAATTAGCACACACTCTCAACTTTCCAAAATTAGCACCATATATCAAAATTAAACTTTTAGATTTAATTCCTAAACTCTTAACAATAAACTCTACCCCTTAAAAACTATATCATAAATGTAAAATAGTCAACTCAAACTTTAAAATATTATAATTGTGTTAATTAGTGCTATTTTGGAAATTTGTGGATTGTGTGCTATAATTGTCCATAAAACATACTTTGGTGCTATTTAAG
>NW_006238919.1:3392211-3446523 GCF_000375325.1 Capsella rubella | reverse complement strand
AACCTCTATAAATTAATAATGTTGGGACCATGAAAATCTATTAATTTATAGAGGTTTTAATTTAACGATAAATTAATAATTATTAATTTATAGAGAGATTTTCCTAATTTGGAAAGTTTTTCAAAAAATATCTAAAAATAAACTCTAACAAAAACTAATGTGTTTATATATACATATATTTTAAAAAATTTACCTAATTATTAATTTATAATATTGATGGGACTATATATTTACAAAGGATTTTCAAAAAAATTAGTATCTTATTATTTTATCGATATATGTCTAAACTTACACTGGTTCCAACTTGGGACTGGAGAAATTTATTAATTTATAGAGAGTATTAATTTATAGAGGTTATACTGTAGTTTCAAGATACATAAAGCATCCAACACACTAACTAAAATTGATTTGCTTAGAAGTATTAAACTAATTTTATATGGCATATTTACATGCATCTACAATTCAGTTATTTTAATCAAGAACTAACAAAAAAATGTGCATGTTATTGGAGTACTTTCATATTCCATTTTCACTATATTGCGTTAATTCAAAATGATACCATCTTATTTTTTCATTACCAGAGGAAATATGACTTATATATTTCTTTTCATGTGATTTCATCACCTAATTAATACATAATTATAACTTATCAAAATCAGATTATAAAAATACAAATATACATTAGAATAACATATACAGAATTTAAACACACAAAATGTATTTATTATCATCTTTCTATCTTGATAACTAATATTTAAAAATTTCTAAATTCTTCTTTAGACAATTTAACTCATCTCTATATATCCACTTTAAAAAAAATCAAATTCTGTATAATAAAATATGTGTATGGTGAAACAAATTACTAAAACAACTATGGTCTGTAAATCAACATGGATCTCAACGTTACTATTAGAACATAACTCAAAATTTTCCCTATTATAACATACAAATATTTTTTAACTAAAGTTATAAATTTTTCTTTATTAAATTTAAAATAAGAAAATATTATACTTCTATAAAAAAAAATCCTCTTAATTATTTTTATTTCTATCAATTTTTTTTTCCTCAAATAGATTAATTATATTGATGTAAAAGAGTCAATACAAAGTTGATTCTGCAGCCAAACCGGCGGAGAAATAGAGTTGAATAAAAATTACAATCAATACAACCATATTTAGCTAGACTATGAGCAGCACCATTAGAAGTTCTTTTAACAAAACAGAAAGTGATAGAAGAGAATTTCGCAGCCCAGAAATGTATGTCTCGAATTAGACTAAAAATAATATGATTTGTTGATTGGCCATTAATAGTTTTGATAAGTGTTTCACAATCACCTTCAAAACATATATCTTGAAAACCTCTAATCCAAACTTGTTGAATAGCTGATAACAAAGCTTTTGTCTCTGCTTCCAAAGGAGTGTCTGTATGTCCCAAACTTGAAGATCCCCAAACAACCACTGATCCCAAATGATTTCGTACAATCCATCCCGCGGTACCTCTAGAATGATGAATGTCAAAACCCGCATCAAAGTTACACTTAAAAGGATGCTCTGATGAAGGAACCCATTGAGAAGATACATGACTAATTTCCGCTGATCTTGTAGAACATGAACCCCTGTTATTCGTGTAAGAAGTAATCCTAATCCAATCCTTGACTTCTCCTTGCGCCTGAAGAACTGTCCGCGAAGCACTCTCACGAAAACCATTAAACACTAAATTATTTCGTGCTTTCCAAATATGCCATAATAACCAAAATGGTTGAAATCTTTGAAAACTTGTATTCTCTTGATTTTGTGAAAATACAATTAAATTGGAAATATTCTCCTCGACATCTTCAGAAAATCCATAGATATCAAACGAAGAGACAGCTGCAAGTCGCCAGACCAATTTTGCATGAGAGCAAGTAAATAACAAGTGGTTTATAGATTCCTGATGTTGCTGGCAACGGGGACACGTGACATCTAGCTGCATTCCTCTAGTAGCTAAGCGAGTCAAGGTCGGTAAAGCTTGGGATAAGATACGCCATAGAAAATGCTTAATTTTTGGAAGAACTGATAACTTCCAAATGTTATTTTTTAATGCAATAGAACCATGCGGTCTACATGGTACATCATTTAGATTGTGTGGGTCATGCATCAAAAGCCAATAACCCGAACGAACCGTATAAACGCCAGAATTATTATAATGCCAAATCAGCTTATCCGAAGACTCCTGTCTTGAAAGGTGAGTATTAATCAACAATTGCTGATCATCTTGAGAAATTTCCGCAGTAATTTTTGTCGTATTCCAAGATCGATAAGAACCATTTTTAATTATCAGATCTGAACAAAGAATCGGTGCTGAAGAACTAATTGGAGTTATAGGTCTTGGAGGATGAACATTTAAAACATTATCAATACCAAGGCGTACAGAAGTTCCATTACCAACTATATATCTGGCTCCTTTCTTTAAAACATCAATACCCGAGAGGAGAGATGACCAACCATAAGACTGATAACTTCGAACTTTTGCATCCAAAATAGACGTATCCGGAAAATATCTAGCCTTCATAACACGTGCAAACAAAGAATTGGGATGTTGAAGTATTCGCCAGGCTTGTTTAGCAAGAAGACCATCATTAAATTTTTCTAAATCATGAAAACCAAGACCACCCTCTTTTTTAGAACACTGTAATTTTTTCCATGCTATCCAAGGTATTCCTCTCTGCTGTGCGCTTTTTTCCCACCAGAAATGCATCAGTAAAGAATCAATTTCAGCTATCACTCCTTTTGGAAGTTTGAAACAGGACATTGCATAAACTGGCATAGCTAAAGCAACTGATTTAATCATTACTTCCTTTCCTGCTGGAGATAAAAAATTTGCACTACAGTTGGAAGTACGTTTTTTAACACGATCTATGATAGAAGCAAACATCTCTTTCTTCTTTCGACCAAATTCTTCAGGTAAACCCAAATATTTACCCCCTCCTCCATGTTTAGTAATTCCTAGGATGTTTTTGAGATATTGTTGAGTTGATCCATAAACCCGACTTCCAAAAGTTATCATAGATTTATCAGCATTTATCTTCTGTCCAGAATAGTATTCATACACATCAAAGACATCCCTAAGAGCTTGACAGTTCCGCCGATTAGCTTGACAAAAAAATAAGGAGTCATCGGCAAACTGAAGATGAGTAATACCCGGTACTCCATTACCAATCCGAACTCCTCGAAGTTCACCATCTTTTTCTTTTGAAGTAATCAGATGACTTAAAATATCAGAGCAAAGGATAAAAAGATAAGGTGATAAAGGATCACCCTGTCGTAAACCCCGTTCTGGTTTAACGTAGCCATAAGGTGCTCCATTAATAAGAATTGCGTAACTCACCGACCGCACTGTAGCCATTATCCAGTTAACCCATTGTTCGCAGAAGCCAAACAATTTTAATGTTGTTTCGAGAAAATTCCATTCAACCCTATCGTATGCCTTACTAACATCCGTCTTCACAGCCATATAAGTTTGAGACACACGTTTACGAACTTTAAGCGAATGCATAACTTCATGCGCTATCATAACATTATCTTGAATAATTCTCCCAGGTATGAAGGCTGCTTGTGCGTCAGAAACAATAGTATCCAGATGAGACTTCAAGCGATTCACCAAACATTTTGAGATTATCTTATATAGAACATTACAAAGAGCAATAGGCCTATAGTCGGAAAGAGTTAACGGGTTGTCTATCTTCGGGGTCATACAAATATTTGTATGATTGATGCCTTGACGCATGGAACATGAATTAAAAAAATCTTTGACCTCCTGAATTACTGATTGCCCAACAATGTCCCAACATTGTTTGTAAAATCTAGCTGTTAGACCATCCGGGCCCGGAGCTTTATCATCCCCAATATGACAAACAGCTAAATAAATTTCATCATCACTAAAATCTCTTGTCAAGACCGAGTTCATTTCCGCTGTGACTGTTGCTTGAAAATCAGCAAAATCAATGGTTGAAACATTGTGCCCATTACTTGTATAGATATCCGTGAAGAAGCGCTGCGCATAGTCCCCAATATCCTTAGCATTATGATACTGGTTCCCTTTATCATCACTTATAGACACAATTCTATTACTGGAGAATCTGGATTTAGCACACGCATGAAAAAAACTTGTGTTACGATCTCCCTCTAACATCCACTGATTTCTACTATTTTGCTGCCAATATTGCTCCTCATCACTATAAGCTTTTGCTAGTTCTTCTTGTAACTGGGGAATGCGTTGACGTTCTGAACGAGAAAGACTTGCCATTGCCATATCCAATTGAGATTGAAAAGCTCTTATTCGTGTTTCAGCATTCATGTCCGCTTTACGCTTTAAACGAGAAAGGGAATAACGGCAAGAACGGATTCGAGCTTGAATGGGAACATGATTATACATGGTTGAAGCAAGCCAACCTTCTCTCACAGTTTCCTTAAAAGTTGGAACTGAACACAATCGTTTATCAAACCGGAAGCTCCGACGACGACTTTGCTGGGAGGCATGAAGCTTCACAAGAACGGGCTTATGATCAGATCCTGTGAACTCCATGAATTCAGCTTCAGCATCAGGAAAATTAGCTGTCCAAGCTCCATTTATAAAAACACGATCCAAACAACATTTAACAGTGTGATTCGAGCGCTCCCCTACCCATGAAAAACGATCCCCACTTGAGCGAAGATCAACTAAATCACAAACCGAAACCATATCCCGAAAGTCTCTAAAAGTCCATTCTTCTCAACGAGGCCCTCCAATCTTTTCATTATTTGTTAAAATTTCATTAAAATCCCCAAAAAGTAACCAAGAGTCTAAACGAGTTGGGGCTAGACTTTTTAAATGATCCCATAAAACATAACGTTCACTTTGAGTTGGATGACCATAGACACAAGACAAATAGAAATACTTATTTTCATAAGATACATACAAATCAATAAGTCTCTGATCCTGAGAAATCAAGGATAGAGAAATATTGTTCTTCCACATCACAGCCAAGCCACCACTTCTTCCAATGGGGGGCTGGATGATAACGTTAGGAAATCCTAAATCACACACCAGTTTATGTACAACATCACACTTATTAAGAGTTTCAACTAAAAATAAAACATCACACTTAGTTATACGACATAAATGAAACAAACGAGATTTCGTCAACGAGCTAAGTCCTCTGCAGTTCCAGGACACCATCTTCATATTGGAATGTCTGGGGGTACCGGGCCCCCCGCGCCTCCGTCGAATCCTTTGTTAACCGAGTACGAGCTACCAGATTCTTCAGCCTTATTCTTCTTGCGGAGATGGCACATGACCGCCATTTCCTCAGCCGCTTCAGCCTTGTTAAACTCATTCTCAAACCTCACTCTCTTCCTCTTCAGAAATCCAAATTCCGGTTGAGCATCATCAGAGAATTCATCCAACAAGTTTCTCTTGGCAGATCCAATGAACTTGGCATGAAGATAGCGCAGTCTCTCAGCAGTCAAGTCAGTATCTTCAAACAAACTAGGAAGACCAGACATGAGAGGTGTTGAAAACTGATGAGAGCGACCAGTAGCATTTGGAGGAGGCATCTGAATTCCTGGAATGAGAGTTGCAGGATCAATAGATGGAAGAGACCCATCCTCAGCCATGTCTTGTACTCCCTGATTCTCATTTCTACCATTGTTGTCATCATTGTTGTTGTTATCATCATGATCCAAATCTGAATCCTCATTTGGTTCCTCTGGATCCTCATCATCAAAGTCCAAAGTACATTCTCTGACATCATGGTGGAGAGAACCACACTTGGTACAGAAATTACGAAGCCTCTCAAATCGAAACTTCACAACGGTATTCTCACCAACCACAAACTGAACATTCTTCTGAAACCGTAAAGGAGAGTCTACATTCCAATCTATCCTAACCCTTACAGAACCCACTTGGTTCGCATTCTCATCATAATCTGTCTCTGTAACCAAACCTAATCTGTTTCCAACCCATCTAGCCATTGAGTTTGTAAGGTACAGAGTTGGAATACCTTGAATTTGGACCCAGAAAGGGATGATCTTCATCTCTATCTCCGATATGTTAGGATACCAACGATGAGTCGTAACCATCCAATCATTAAAAGACCAAGGACCCCGACGAAGCACCAGATTCATGGATTCCTCAGACTGAAAACGAAATTGAACACGGCCACCGTCGAGTAACCGTCCCACACATGCTTCCGCAAAACCTCAAACTCTGGGCATTTGCCTAACCATCGCCCTCAGATTTTGCTTACGAGGATTGACTGGAGTCACCACAATGGAGAAACGGTTAATTGAAGCAGCCTTTGAAACAAACTCCGGCGGCAACACAACTGGAGCATCGTCGATTCCCAGATCGAGATCTTGAACGGACTTTCGGAGTGATACACTCATTGAAATTTGTTGGTGGGAGAATAAAGTCAGAACTGGAATTTGTAGAATAAATCGAAGAAAGATATATAGGTGTGGCCATGGCGGTTTTGACAGACGGTTAACTCCCGAAGAAGAGGGAGACAAAAAACTGTCAATGAAAACTGACAGAACAAAACCGCCGACAAGATCGAAAATGAAAACAACACACGATTTATCGGTCGGAAAAGAACTCCAAGCCGGAGTAGAAAGCCGAGAAAATCGGCGGCGATAATCGCCCAAAACGTCGCCTCTCGAGAGAGAAGCCATAATCGCCCGATCCCGATCCCCAGAGCTTATTTTCTATACATAAATTTTCTATACATAAATTTACACTATTTTTACTAACAATAAATACCTTTTTAATGTTTTGATTACCACCACCAGTCTTTTAAGGATAATTAAATAAATAAAGATACTTTGACTTATAAATAATTAAGATAAATCCACGTGGCATCCATTGACTTTTCAAACGTAGTAGTCGCCATGTAAACAGAGGAAACAAAAAAAATCTCATAACCTTAGTTTCTTCAGAGAGAGATCTCAAAAGAGAAGAAGAAGACGAACTCTACGAAACGATGCCGTATTACACCACCGACGACAATGACGTCGACGACTTCACAGACTACGATCCGATGCCGTATAGTGGAGGCTACGACATCACCGTCACCTACGGCCGTTCAATTCCGCCGTCCGACGAGATTTGTTACCCTCTCTCGTCTCGCTCCGGCGACGCGTTCGAGTACCAGCGACCTAATTTTTCGTTAAACCACGATCCTTCTGCTTATGAAGACCAAGCTCTTAAGACCGAGTACAGTAGCTATACCCGACCCGGACCCGGTGGATCTGGTTTTGACCGGAAACCTAATTCTGGATACGGCGGAAGAACGGAGGTTGAGTATGGTCGGAAACCTGATTCCGGTTATGGAGGAAGAACTGAGGTTGAGTATGGCCGGAAAAGTGAATCGGAGCATGGATCTGGTGGTTACATGAATCCTAGCCATGGTGGTCACAAGTATGTTGATGAAGAGAGTCACAAGAAACATGTAAGTTTGTGAAATTGAAATTGGATTTTTCACTAAGTAAGATATGCTCTGTATCTAGATCTCACTGTAGTTTCAATCTCTGGTTTGTGTGGATGAGTTTGAAATGAATGGTTATGTAAATGTTGTAGAGTGGGAAGGAGTATGATGATGATGAGAAGAGTAAGAAGAAGGAACATCATGATGATGATTATGATGAGAAGAAGAAGAAGAAGAAGGACTATGGTGATGATGATAAGAAGAAGAAGCATTATGATGATGATGATAAGAAGAAGAAGCATTATGATTATGATGATGATAAGAAGAAGAAGCATTATGATTATGATGATGATAAGAAGAAGAAGAAGGAGTATCATGATGATGAAGATGAAGAAGAAGAAGGATCATAAGGACTATGATGATGATAAGAAAAAGAAGCATTATGATTATGATGATGATAAGAAGAAGAAGGACCATAAGGACTATGATGATGATAAGAAGAAGAAGCATTATGATTATGATGATGATAAGAAGAAGAAGAAGGATCATAAGGACTATGATGATGATAAGAAGAAGAAGAAGGATAAGCATCACGGCCATCGTGAAGACGATGACTAAAAGGTCGTCTCTCGAATCTGGATTGCATTCTTATGACTAAATAAGTAACCTACCTAAGCACATTTCTCTCTGCATTTATGTTAACTGTTGTTTTGTTTTTGCTTTCATGTTTGTTCTAACTTCGATGAGACCTCGACTAGTCATATGGAATATGTGTAGTGTGCTTGTTGCTAGTGATGTCGTTTGGTTTAATGAATCTCCCTATTACTCTCTTACGTCTTACCTGAAAATGACATTGGAGAGGATCCCTTAACATGATATATATCGGGTTTTGGCTGGTTTTACTCGGCTGATTGATTTGGCAAGTTTTACTCATCTGTCGGAATTTGCGAGTTAAGTTATCTACAAGACCAGCCGATTTCCGACTATGGTGTTTCAATTAGTTAAGAGACTGACATCGGGTACGCAATCGGGTTTTGGGTAAATCGGTATAAGATCTATAGATCCCATTCGGTAATTTACAAAAAATCCGTTTCGGTACGATTAGTAACTGGCCGGGTTTGGAGCGATTTTCTACTCCAATACAAAATCCAAACTAACCCAAAAAATTTCCGGGTTATAATCAGTTTGGTTTATTTGAGTAAAAAATACTCAAATAACCGATTAAAACCCAAGATACCCGATTAAAATTAGAAATATCCAAGTAAATAATTAGAAACAACCAAATAAACTATAAATTTAAACCATAACATTAAGTTTCAACATAACACAATCAAATACCATAACATTAAGTTCAATAATCTCACAACCAACTTTAAAAGAAAAAGATAGAACAAGTTCAAATAGCCTATAAAAATTGGGAACAATGTCATCTAAGGCTTATTGGGTCAAGGTCTTATTAGTCTTATTAGGCATGTAGGTTTAAACGGGTATAAAACGGTGGCCCATTTAACTTAAGCTACAAACCTAACCCGGACCGAATTCCATTTTACCAAGGCTTGTGAGCCCATTCGGTATTTTTGCTTAACCCAACCCTACCCGATACTGCTTTTATCGGTTTGGTTCCGGTACGGTTCTTCGGTACTGGATATTATGCCCAGGCCTAGGCCGACCCGCCATATATTAGTCTTCCCCCGCCGTATATTAGTCTTCCATCATATTCTGAACTGATGTTCCAGAGCATAAAATTTGAGTTTTCGGGTTAATGGATGTAGAACCCGTTCGGGTATTTTCTGTTTTTGAATCAGGTTCAGGTTCGGTTTTAAAGTTTAAATCCTGTTCGAGTGTTCCATAGTGTTCGGACCGGATTCGGTTGGGGTATTTTAAGTTAGATTTGGTTCGGATTTTCGGATTCGAGATGTTAATGGGCACTTTTTTAAAGGTCTAAACATTCAAAAAAGAGTCCATTAACGTCATAACAAAACTTATTATTTATATTTTCGTAAATATTATATAATGAACAAAAAAAAATGATACAACATCCCAAATATCCCACTAAACAATTGGCAATCTAAAGAAGTAAAGAGCCAATTTTTTTAATACTACACTACAAAACATAACCAAATTGAGAACAGAGAACATATTCATCAGAGAACTAAACTTGCATCAGAAACTCTATTAAGGTTTTCTATCTTACTCACAAATTGTTTTGACAGACATTGCAATAAATCAATGTCCCATGTCTATTATGCAACAAACAGAATAAAAGAAAAAACCTCAACATTGGTCGACTAAAACACCAAAATCTTTTAAACTTAAGAAAGAGACAACATGTTTTGATCATAGGAGCTTCTTCCTCTCCAAGAACGACTTGAGATGCCATAGTTGTAAACCAGCAACCGACATCGTGACAGCCAACGACAATACACTCATTACCGCCATTCTTGAATTCGTCGATCGGTTCAATTCTTGCATTTCACGCTCTCTGTCGCAGTTTCACATTACTCGTTACAAACCTCATCGAATCGAGTTTTGTATGACATTTTAAGAATATTAGTCTATGTAATGTGTACCTCTCTCGGAGCTGAAACATTTCTTCATGTATAGTTTCTGTCACGTCAAGTAGTTTCCTCACCTCTACCTCCAACATCTAAGATAACACATATTATAAAAAAGTTAACGTATACACAAAAGTTATGTTTTAAACACATATCTATATAGTTATGTTACATTGATTTGGCCTCTTTTGGCAATAGTGGTCCAATCTTTAGCTTCTACGCCACTTTTCCACTCGAAATCAACCGCGAATTTCGCGGTTGGTCTATAACCAGGAGCCACAAAACAAGTCATGTAATCCCCAGTCTCATCTGCCGTAAACACGAATTTCCCGGACACTACGTTCTCTGCATGATGATGGCTTTTCCCTTTAGGAGACGTTACCTATATAAAGAGATTTATATATATACATCAAACGCGTGACACGCCATCGAATGAATCATACTATATGATCTCAAGTTTAGTGCTTACAGTGACAAAGAGTTTGTGAGATGGTGGAAGCTGGTGACCTTCGTTTGGATTGACTATGGAATAAGTACCAACCGTCATGTAATTTGATTTGATATCATCGGAGATACATTTGTTGATGCCTGATTCCATATCTAATCTCATTGATTCTCCTCTTTGCATCATCATCATCATCATCATCATCGTTGTAACGATCCATGTTATGTGAATCTTACATCTTGATGGTACCAAATCCATCTTTACAGTTTCAAGAACAATGAAATGTTTGGGATTTGTTAGAAGAAAAAATAATAATAATGGTTTTGTCAAAAGTTTCTTACATTCTTCCGTGTAATAAGGTCAAAGGGATCCTATACTTACCACTTACACTTGTGGTTACAAAAAAACCTCGTCCACGAATTTTGTGTAATAGAGACGAGTAATGCAAAAGTATTTTAAAATCTTTTTATTTGTGAATTTAGTTATGGTAACCATTTTTTTAAAAATAAAATTAGGTCGACACATCTAAGCAAATAATGAAATTAATGAACCATTTAACAAGATAATAACCATATTTTCATGTGACTAAAACATTTATAATTATAACTTTTTTTTTTGGATATGAAATTAGACTTTCAATTTTGTAATTTGGATTTAAGATTACTTATTAGTAGAAAAATATTTAAGGGTTAATGCCTTATATACCAACGTCGCCTAAAGCTAAAATATTAATTAAAGGGTTTGTTGCAAAACTAGTTTTCAAAAGACCATTTTTGTAAAAATTAACCGAAAATGCAAATCAATCGTGCGAAGTAAAAATTAATACGCAATACAACTATGAATATAAACTGTTTTCATTTTTTTCTATAACATGCATATATATTTTTTCAAGAAGGCTTTTAATATATAATTCCTTAATAAGAATTTTAATTTTTTTCCTTAACATAAATTGATTTTTTCCCGTTTTATATCATATGTTATGATATTTTTTCTTTCTTTCTATATATTATTTGCATGAGATTTAAAAGGAAACAATAACTCTGTTTCTCTCCCATTTCTTGTTATAATTTTTCTTTCAACCAAAACTAATCTTGATTACCAGAAAAAAAAAGAAACTTGAAATCTTGAATCCAGCTCTTACACACCACAATTAAAAAAAAACAATAATCCATAACCAAAAATTAGAGAAACAGAGGATTTTATTTTTCGTTCTTGCTAGATTTTCCCGGGAAAAAAAAAAAAGAAATTATAATCTTTCCGGGAAAAGAAACCACCAAGAAGATCAAGAAAATATGAAGTTTGGAAGAGAATTCGAAACTCAGATGATCCAAGAATGGAAAGAAGCCTATATGGATTACCGTGCTCTCAAATCAATCGTCAAACAGATCCTTCGTTTCCGCTTACAAAAACAACAACGTTCTCATCCTCCTCCTCCTCCTCCACCTCCTCCTCCCTCGGGAGAAACCGCGCCGCACCAACCCCCGGGCGGCGCGGGGTTATCGAGAAGAATCTCCCTTTACCGCGCGTTCAGCGGTTTAACAAACCGAGCTTCTCGTTCTCCGAAAAAATCGCACAAACCTCATAATCCGCTGAGTAGTAAACGCCATCATCATCATCATTACCATTTATTCGACGACGACGAGGAACAAGTCATTCTGATTAACGAAGACGAGTCTGCGAGCTATACCACGACGTTTCTTAGCTCGGCCGAGGAAGGAGGGGAGATGGAGGTGCAGTTTTTTAGGCGGCTAGACGGCGAATTCAACAAGATTTTGAGGTTTTATAAGCAAAAGGTTGAGAATGTTATGGAAGAAGCTGATGAGCTTAGTAGACAGTTAAATGTTTTGATTGCTCTTAGAGTTAAAGTTGAGAATCCTCATGTTCATCTCCCTCCTGACATTAATAGTGTCTCGAGTGCTCCTGCTTCTCCTCATTCAACAATGAGGACTCCAGGTTTAGTGATGGAACCAAGAACATGTGGTTTAGTGATTTGTTTTACGAATTCTTGATTTAACTTTTGAGGTTTTGATATTGTAGCAACTTCGCCAATGGAAGTGATCAAAGAAATGGAACAGACAGAGGATAAGAAAGTATTTAAACCTGCTCCGGTCGAGATGTTGGATCATATAAAGCTAAAGATCGAGCCGGAGACGCCATTGTCAACTCTTAAAATGATGATCCTCGGTCTACCTAGCGAGCAAACGTTTAGTAAGCCCGAGCTTAAGAGAGCCGAGGAGCTTATGAACCGAGCTTTTGTTGAGTTCTATCAGAAACTTAGGTTCTTAAAGAGTTATTGGTAAGAAAATGTTATCTCTAAAGTTCTCTCTTGTTTCTTGAAAACTCTGTTTCTAATCATTACTCTCTTTGCAGCTTCTTGAATCAATTGGCGTTTGCAAAGATACTGAAGAAGTATGACAAGGTTAGTAATCTTCTAACTAAGAATCTTTTTTGTTTTCTTTATGTACTTGTTCTTACTTGGGAGATATGTGTATTGTTTATGCAGACTACTTCAAGGAATGCATCAAAGCCTTATCTAAATACAGTGGATCACTCGTATTTGGGTAGCTGCGATGAGGTTAATACATATATGTTTTCACATCTTCTTTTCTTTAGTGTTAGAAACCCTCCAGACAAATTATCTTTAACATTTTCAGGTCTCGAGGCTCATGTCGAGAGTGGAAGCGACGTTTATTAAGCATTTCGCCAATGGGAACCATAGAGAGGGAATGAAATGTTTAAGGCCTAAAACTAAGAGGGAGAAACACAGAACCACATACTTCCTTGGTACTCAGTTCATCTCTTCAGCTGAAGTTTTTTCTATTTATTTCTCATAGACTGAAACCTCATCTTTATCTATAGGTTTCTTTTCGGGTTGCGCTGTGGCTCTCGCCATTGCAATATCGGTTCTTGTACATATTAGAGGCATAACAGAAAGCGAGGGCCGGCATCAGTACATGGAGAATATTTTCCCTCTTTATAGGTCTGTTGTAAAGTTACATTTACCATTTTTGAAACCGAGGAAAAGGGTATAAGTTTGGAGTTACTAAATCATGTGGTTCTGTTTCTGCAGTTTGTTCGGGTTTGTTGCGGTTCATTTGTTTATGTATGCAGCAGACATATATTTCTGGAACAAATACCGAGTAAATTACCCGTTTATCTTCGGATTTGAGCCACGGAATGATCTTGGTTATAGAGAAGTTCTTCTGGTAGGCTCTGGCCTAGCAGTTTTAACATTCGGAGGAGTCATCTCAAATCTTGACATGGAAATGGATCCGAGAACCCAAAGTTTCAGTGTCATCACCGAGCTTGTTCCTTTAGCTCTTCTTGTTGTAAGTTCTGATAAATGAGATCATTGAATACCAATCTTTAACAATACATAGCTTTGAAACATATTTTACTTATGATCACAGTGCTTAATGTTTGCGCTGTTCTGTCCATTCAATATAATATATCGCTCGAGCCGACAATTCTTCGTTGGAAGCGTCTTTCGTTGTCTTTTAAGTCCTCTCTACAAGGTAACGTTCAATCCAAGTAAGAAAACTTGACAAAGACGTTACCTATAGTTTGTGAGTATGTTTTCCTTTGCCAGGTTATTCTCCCGGACTTCTTCCTCGCAGATCAATTGACAAGTCAGGTAACGAGTTGCTTAGTTTAGCATCTGGTTGATCTATATGTTTTCTTCCGTTACATAACATTGATTCGGTTTTGGTTTCACAGGTCCAAACATTCAGAAGCTTATTGTTTTATGTTTGCTACTATGGATGGGGAGGAGATTTCAAGAAACGAACACACACATGCTATGATAGTGAAATTTATAAAGAACTCTACCTTGTCGTTGCCATCATTCCTTACTGGTTCCGGTTCGCTCAGGTACTTAGAAAAATTAAATCCATAGTTTACATTACACAAGCAACTCTATTTGTCGCAAAACAATATAAATGTTTTCTTTACATAATCTTGGCCATGAAAACAGTCTATAAGGAGATTGGTGGAGGAGAAAGACAAAACGCACGGCCTTAACGCGCTGAAGTATTTGTCGACTATATTAGCAGTTGCGGCTAGGACAATTTTCGAGATGAAGAAAGGGACATACTGGCTAACTGTGGCTGTAACCACGTCGACAATTGCCACATTGTTCAATACTTATTGGGACATTTTCAGGGATTGGGGTCTCATGAACCGCAACTCCAAGAACCCGTGGCTTCGTGACAAACTCTTAGTTCCTTACAAAAGCATATACTTCATTGTCATGGTAAACCAAAAACAAACAGAAAATAAGGTTTGAATTATAGCGTTTTCGCGGGAATATTAACCGCTAGATTGGGATTTGAAATGAAGGTGGTGAATGTAGTACTGAGGCTGGCATGGATGCAAACGGTTCTTGGGATTAAAGAAGCTCCATTTTTGCATAAAAGAGCTTTGGTTGCTGTTGTTGCATGTTTAGAGATTGTTCGTCGCGGCATTTGGAACTTCTTCAGGTTCGATTTTACACATTAAACCCGATTTCACATCTTTTGATCCAAGAAAATGTTTTGAGTGAACTTTGTTTTTGCAATTAGGTTGGAGAATGAACATCTTAACAATGTGGGGAAATACAGAGCCTTCAAGTCTGTACCTTTGCCTTTTCAAGAACTTGGAGGAAGTAAGAGTGTGTAAATAAAATTTAGTATCCCCAAAAACCAAAAACAAAAAGAAGATAAATTCTAATTTATTTCTTACTAGTATATCAAATGAAAATTCATTCTTTTGAATTTTACACCATATATAAATTAACCTCTTTCGTTTGTAAACCTTTGTGGATGTAGCAAATAAATGGTGAATACAGGAAATGTATAATGGGTTTTATAATTTAAACAGTTTTTAGTTAATACATATCTAAATACTGTACTATTAAAAGAAAATACACTTTATAGATTATGGACATTTTTTTGTAAGAAACCGTGCCGGCCTTGCAATTATGAGGCCCAATACAATTTTTTTTTTATTGGTTTAATAAATAAAACTTAAAAGTTGAAACCAAATCTTAAAGTTGTAGAAAATGGGACCTATTTTTGCAATAAGAAAAAAGATAAAATTTAAACATGAAAATCAAATCTTAAACTTTGTCAAAAATGGGGCCTAATTTTGCAATAAAAATTAAAATTTTGGGGCCTATATTTTCATACCAAAAATGTCAATTTTTTTGGAGGCCCAATACATTAGTTTCTTTAAAATGTGTCAAGGGCCGGGCTTGGTAAGAAACTACATCACAATGAAGACAAAATAAACTATTTTCAATGCTCATATGTTGTGCTTCAAATTTTTGAAATCAAACCATATTACTTAGTCGATAAAGAAAATTAGAGCGTACTCAATTTTAGTGGAATTCAATTTACGTATACTTGTCCTTGTTATTATTACCGCAATAGAAATTATTATTATTATTATTGTTACCGCTCTAAACTTCATAAAAGGTATTAAATTTGTAGAATTGCATGTAGAAAATGTTGAAATCGCGCACATTAATACTATATTGTTTACGAAAAAACAACAAAGATACACTAAAGAGATTGTAGAACATGATATGTCTCGGATAAGGTCATGTGGAACGTTTGGAGATGTTTATTGAAATGCCCTCAGGGAAGAAAACAGCTGGTGCTCGAATCACCTTAGAGCCTTTGAACAACGAGAAGTCGTAATTGGTGATAAGGTAATGAAGGAAGAGTGAAATCTGAAGTCTCGCAAATTCTGCACCAACGCATTGTCTGACTCCTCCTCCAAACACCATGAAAGTTTTTGATCCGGACCGTACCTCTTTACCCTGCATTACCATAACCATCAATGTTGCAATTAATAGATTAGCTATAAAAAAAGTAGGCAGTTTTTAAAAACATTATTCCGCCCAATCATGAAGTTTTATTTGAATTAATGTGTGGTTGACAAAATAAACGAAAAAATTGTTATTCCGCCGAATGCATATAATTAACAAAATTTATGTTGAATGATAAAATGTTAAAAACAGTATATGATTTTTAAAAAAATTATCATTTTACGGAATAAAAATAGAAATAAAGAAACTAGAGAAATTACATTCATCTACTAAAAGCATTCACAATAGGAGAGACTAGGAATCAAGAAAAAAAAAAAAGAGAATTGTTTCTAGTTTTCTATAAGAATCTAAATATCTAAATTTTCGGAACCGGATTCGGATAGTGATTTAGTATATCTAGCCCGATCCAAATCTAGATATAGATACCCCAAGACTACTACTCTAAAGATGCCTTTCACATGTCAAAAACTCAAAATCTTATTCATTTTTTTTTTTCAATATTTTTTTATGTTAAAAATAATATATATATATGCCCATACATACCTCCCATCTCCATGGATTAAACTCGAAAGGATTTTCATAAATTTCAGAATCAAAATGAACCACTGAAGTTGCAACCAACACTACCCAACCAGCTGGAATCGTGTATCCTGTTGTCACACAACAAAAATGTTAACTTATAAATAACTTAGTAGTATACGAATATTGACCACATGATCAGTATACAGAAGTACTTGCCATTGATCTCAACATCCTCCACAGCCTTTCTAAACACGACCGGAGCCATGTTTGCCAATCGAAGTGTCTCATTGATAACCTATAGACAAGTGACCTCGCCATGTGAAACCTTACAATATAGTTTTGTACTATCCTTAGACAAAATAAGATAAAGTATAATTAGTTACCATGTTGGTGAAAGTCATCTTGTGTCTGTATTCTTCCCAAGTAACTCCACCTTCTTTATCTTCTCTGCTCCCAAGGATTGCCTCGTGCTCTCTCTGCCAAATTACAATTATATATAATTATCAACTTACATATATATAAGCTTGTTTATTCGTGTCTAACAAATAAAACATGGGTCTTGTACCAAAAAAAAATCCTCAAAGTTGTCAGAAAATAAAAATAAATTATACAAAGTCAGAAATATATATGCTAAACCTTATACGAATCTTGTAAATGTTTTTATGATCACATATCTTAGTTTATAAGAATTATAACGGTAAATTTAGACTCTTCACCGTGAAGACTTCAATTTAATATATTATTTATTAAAATTTAGAAGACGAGTTATATTGAGTATTATTTTTGGTTTCGTATTGTTCATTTACATTTTTTGGAAGTGACGGGTAAAACTGTAAAAATTGACGATATTAAAGATTGTTTTGCACACAACCCATAAAACATACGTATGCAAAATTTACTAGCTTCTTGAAAAAATTTACCTTCAATTCAGCGAGAACTTTTGGGTTTTCCGATAAGAATTTGACCGCGAAACAAATGGTCTTAACGGTGAGCTCCTGAGTTACACAAGAAAGAACAAAGATGAGGCTTACAATAGCATCTTGGGTCACTAAGTTTCCTTCTTTCTCAAGCTCTTCCATCACAGTGTTAAGGAAGTCATCATGCTTCTCTTTCGACGCGTTCCTCTTCGAGTAAACATCATTTAACAGCCGCATCCCATCCCGGCATGCCTGTATATTAATTAAGTATCATATAGGTTTAGTTTTGCTAGCTCCCAAGTAAATGTATATATAAGAAAAAAAATTTAAGTCTCACCTGAATAGTAGTGTAGATTCCTTTCACGGCAGAGAGAGTAAAAGATGGCCTGAACCAATCGAAACTAAAGGCCTTGAAATTGTCCATAAGCTTTGCTTGAGTCTCTGGTTTGAGATTACTTATCATTTTTGGTGTTAAGTGAGCTGTTATCATCTACAAAAGATTAAAAAAGAGCTAGTGAGAGACTATACCAAACACAACAACAATATAGTCAGATTAAAAAGGATTAGATCAATTACACTGAAAACTGTATCCCTAACATCAAATCTTCCTTGGCTAGCTTTGGAACTGAGATGTTCTCGGGTCACGCGGTCCATATCTTTTATCATATTCCGCTTTAGATTCTCAGAGCCGACAAGCTGCATACTTATTAGTTTGATGTTCTTGTGTATGCTTCCTGTCTTAAAGAATATGCTCTCTTTTCCTAGTGACTTCACTAACCCATCTGGATAACTTAAGTTGAAAGACTTGTTCTCTTGCCGCAAAATCTCCATGTTCACATCTTTATCTGTCGAAACCACGGTTTTGAATCCAAGAAGGTTCGTTCGAAACAATGGCCCGTACCTAAAAACATTCAGACAAGACACAAACATATGCATAAGGACATAAACATACAAGATCTTGTCAAGAGAGAGATAGGGTGATTCAAATCTGAACCTTGACATCCTCTTCTTGAAAAAAGGCGAGATCTCGTAGAACCCATGAGGCTTATAGAAGTCGAACGTCTCTCCGATGATCGGGAAACCCATTGATCCTGGAGGTAACTTGCCATTGAACTTGGGGTTTGACCATCGGTAACACCAGTGACTAATCCTAACAACCACTAAGGCAATAACACATAGTCCTGAGATCCACAACAAATCACTCATCTTGTTGAAACTATGAACTCTCGTACCCCTTCAAGTATACATTCATGGGTAATAAATAGATAAATGGATCATACGGTAAAATACATATGGTAAAATAAAACTTGATGGTAAGAAAATGGAAAATTACTATTTAACTTTCATTAGGACAGAAGAAGGCGACCATTTTAACTAGGCCTTAGCAAAATAATCGAACCTAAAGAATTGGTCCAAATCCAATCTGAATCCAAATCCAAAATTTAAAATATCCGAACGGGTTCTAAATTTTAAGACTAAAAAATTCAAACCCGAATCTGAGTTGAAGCTGAACCCGAACGGATACTTAAATACACACATAGTATAAGTAGTAATAATATATAATAAAATTTATGTTTGTAATTATCTAAAAGCCCAAAATATTCAGATTTTTGTATATTATAGATATTTTTAAGTATTAAGCTATTTTTTAACTAAATTTAGGTAAAAACTACTAAAGATTTTGAAATAGTTTATGTATTTTTTAGTAGCTTGGACATATTTGAATACTAAAATTTTTTTATGTTTGGAAACTATTTCAAGTAATCAAAACGTAAATTCGAAATAGTCATGTGAATCAAAAATTTAAAATATCTGAATAGGTCCTCTATTTCTAGATCCGAAAACTTAAAACAAAATCCGAACGGATAGCCAAACGCGCGGATAGGCCTGGGCAAAATACCCGGACCTGAAAATCCGACCCGAACCCGATCCGAAAAACCCAATCCAAACCCAAATCCAAATTCTTGAAATACCCGAACGGGTTCTATATCTCTAAACCCGAAAATTCAAATCCGAACCCGAACCGAACCAAAACCCGAACGGATATCCGAATATACCAATAATATAAATATATAATAATAGTTTATTAATAATATATGTATTTGTATTAATCTAATGTCAAAACTATCCAGTTTTTGTATATTTTGGATTTTTGTAAAGTTAGAAACTTTTATTTAAACAAATTTAAGTAAAAAAAATTATATAAGTTTTGAAATTTTTTAGTAGTTTGGATATATACTCAAATTTTGAATTTTGAAAATTTCGGGTAACCCGAACCCGAATTCAAAATACATGACCCAAACCCGCTGCGAATCTGAAAATCTAAAAATACCCGAATATGTTCTATATTTCTAAATCCGAAAACCTGAAAATTTAAAATATCCGACTTGAACCCGAACGAGTACCCGGATGCCCATGCCTATGTCCGGAGTAGTTTTGCCCGACGACTTCAAAGATTCCCTAGTATATATCATATTATATAAAAGCTAGAAGCCCACGAGTAACTCATTGATTTAAAATAGTTATAAAAGTACATAATGATTAGAATATAAGGCGAAGGTAGATAGCGTGAGTGACCGACCAATGATCACAAAAGCCATCTCTTATTTATTGAAAAGAAAATCATTGACGTTGAAATGTCACATTCACCTTTTCGCTTAGTATTCATTATTTTATTCTTTAGGTTCAATGCTTTTTTCATATATATATTTTTGGGAAAATATCATTTAAATCATGAACATTCAAATTTTGGCCATTTAAATCACAAATTTTCTATGTGATCATTTAAAACATAAGTTTTTCGTGGATTTAATTTTTAAAACATCATCTTTCGTTAACTAAGCTAAAATAAACGTCATATCCAAAAATTTGTTAACAAAACAGCTAACAAACATTTAGACATCACTAATCCATCTCTACAAATAAGAGACGACTTTGTTTAAGGGTAAAAAATGTGAGAAATTAGGGATTTGATTTTTGGATTATGATGTTAAAATCACGATTTTGAGATATCGTTTTAGCATTAAACGACGTTGTTTCTCACTAACAAATACGATTAACGATGGATAGCTGCTCTGCTGACGGATTTCAGGATATGATGTTCATTTCGGCTTGGGAAACGAAAGATAATGTTTAAAAAAACAAATTAACGATAAGTTCATGTTTTAAATGGCCACATAAAAAGTTCGTGATTTAAATGGCCAAAATTTGAATGTTCGTGATTTAAATGACATTTTTACCATATATTTTTTCTTATTTCTTTATTATAACTGTACAGTAAATACATATATTTTTTGGTTAATTTTTTAGAAAATAACAATATATGATAGTACAATATTCTTAAATAAATTATATAAATCACGTTATAAATTTCTTTCGATTTTGGGTGTCAAAGACTTCAAAAAAATATCTTATATACCCTTTATATTTTTATATAGATGATTTTTTAAGTTTTTAAATCTATGCAAAATTAAATATTATTTTATTATTTTTATCAATTTTGATACTGCGGATTCATTTTTCATTGATTAAATTATGTTTAAATAATTACTAAATAATGTTCTTCATTAAAAATAAACAAAACTTATTGATTTTTTTCAGTTGTGTGCATTGTTCTAAATATCATCTATTATAGAACCAAGAAGTATTTTTTTTCTGAAAAAGGCTTGCAATTTAAATAATAATGCCCAATGGGCTTACATATTTCCGGAATAAGCCCATACAATAACCCATAGGGCCCAATCCGACATCTAACCAAACTAAACCAAACTGAAACAAAACCGATCCGGTTTTGGAGTACCAAAATTAACCGGTACCCACAGAAACCCTAATCTACAACGCAAAACGCGTCGCAGCCGCCGTCCACAACTGCGGATGCACACCGACCGGACCTCCGGTGTACCTGGACGACGCGGATCGAACGGAGGAGGTGATCCAAGATCCGTTTGCCTCTCCGCCACCGTAGAGAAACTTTGAGGAAGAGGAAGAAACCGAGCTGTTGGTGTCGAGAAAGCTTCAAGCTCCGACGTGAGATTGAAAGGCGGTAGGGAGTAGATCTAGGAACCGTCAACAGTGGCTTAGCTCCACCCGACCGGAGTCAACCTCCCCCATCAAGCGGCGGCCTAATGAAGCCTCCAGAATCTCCGGTTCCAGACCTAACCGTCTTCTCTCTCATGCTTCGCCGTGAAGACTTCCTCTTCCATTCTGCGGCGCTACACCACCGGTGGAGTCATCGACGGTGTCTCGCAGAAGCTATCCCTCTTCGCTTCTCCCTTGATTTTGATTCGTTTGTGAAGCTTAGAAGATGCAGCAGATTGCGAAGTTGAAGAACCATGAGCCATAGAGTCCTCATCGTCGCCGGAATCGACGAATGACCCATCGGAAAAGCAAAAAGTTGTGCTCAGAAGAAGAAAGAGAAGGGAGAAAGAAATCGCCGCGAATGGATCTCACGCGCACGATTTCTTTCTTTTACGTTTTCCAAATAATTATTCTTAGAACCAAGAAGTATTTGCATGGGTGAAGTACATAAAACCAATAATGGACGACAAATAAATTCAAGTTCAGTTCGAGAACTTCCTTACTCTAGGTGAAGTACAGTAATTGCTATATTAATAATTGTTATAAATCAATAATTTTGTTCAGTCACTATCAAAATCAACACAGTTTCATTGAATAATAAAACATTATTCTTTTTATTATAACTCATTTGTAAACAAAGGAACTATAAATAAAGGAACTTATAGAAAAAACTATATTATAACAAATGTACTTTTAAATAGGAAACTAAAAAAAAATGAACAAGCATTATATTTATTATTGATAAATTAATATTTATAGAAATTGATATATCTTTAAATTGACTACAAACGATTTATAGCTCACCACATATACTGTAGTAAGAAATCTTTTATCAATTTAATATTTATTTCATTTTTCCTGGAAAATTTATTATTTGGTTCCACAAAAGTTTGTCAAACTCATTGATTGGTTGGTCCATAATAGGCTTTGCTCTTTCCCAAGAAGAAGCTTTCACATTTATTAAGGGCAGCAAAGATGGTTTGGTTTCAATTATTAATGAATCTACCAAAAAGTTCAATCTTTTTCCAGTTTTCTTAATTTAGCTTAAACTTTTTCAAAAGTTTCTATTTTCTAACAAACATTATTCACATTGTAGATAAGGATTTTTGGTTTAAATGTTTTTATATTCGTTCGAAAAGAAAAAGGCTTACTAAATCTATGGTATGAGTATGACATATTCGATAGCTATATGCCTATATGACATTTAGAGCTGTAAAAGTAGGAAAAAGGGCATATGTATACCTACGACTAACATATTGCATGCATTGCGTTGGTTGAATCGTTAGGAACTAACTAAGTGTTAATAGTTTAATTGAAATAAATTTTGGCAAAAACTTAAAGGTTGTTCGGTTCGAATAATGCTTGGAACGAAATTATATAAAATGTTTTGATCACGAATTTCAGAAAATGTATGGGATTTGGCCCAGAACCTCTTAGTTAAACAAAAAAAAAAAGAATTGTAAAGACTTAACTATAAGGGTGCTAATTTAAAAGAATCAATTTAAATTCGATACAACATGAGTGACAAAACAATGGTAATTGGTAATAGAGTTTAATCATTCACTCTTTGCCAAAAATTTCAAGGACCACAAATGTATGCATTAGGTTATCTCTATTTTGGAGTACTATATACTGGTCCCAGCTCAATCTCTAGTGACGAAAGAACGATTAAATATTAACAAAATACCCAAGATCAACTAAATACAAAAGTTTGTAATTGACCTAACGCCCTAGACACCATCCTTTGTGGATCCCTAAACCTCATCTCAACATGTGAGTTCCGACCTTCTTCAACGATGACACTACTCCGAGAATCTTAAAAGACTTATTTACTAACCGTACATGTAATGTTTTGATCGCCATTATTCTTAATGGGTCCAACATATTCTTTAGACTCGTAAGCCCGCCTTTAACTGACAGTCGATATGTTACATCAGAAATTCTTTTATAAGAATTATTTACTGGTTTTAATATTATCATTTGATTTTTTCGTGATTTGTTTTTTTGCACGGTTGGCAATCACTTCCTGAAAGGTCGCTCATTTTGATGTGTGTCTTCTAGAATCCACTATCGTCTGTGTTTGGCTTTGATACCACTTGTAATCCCCAATCGTCACTTTTCTTAATGAACCTACGTTCTCTTTCTGCTTGTGGGACCAACATTAACCGACCGTTAGTTTGCTACTTTTGAGCGGCTTGAAAGACTAGTTTACGGATTATACAAATCACCACGTAATAGTTCTTTGTATTTTCTCCACACTCACATAATTTCTTTTTAAATTTACTTCAGCATAAATATTTTTAACTATCACTTTTTCTTAGAATAATTGACAAAAAAATAAATATACTTTAAAGATATAATTGGTCAAATCAATTATTATAAACCTCTATGCATACATCACTATAATACCAAAATGTTACAAAAAATGTACACATTATATAACAAATACCCGTAAATAGTAATCAATTCAAGAGTCTAAATAGTTTAAACGTAACAGTTGTGAAACTGTATGATCTTCTCAAGTGTTATTAAACGTTTTGAATCGGTTTCTTCATTAAAACAAATATGTTTACGAAATAATTGTGACATGCTAATCAACCATTACCGACTACAACCTCTTACACGTGATTGTCAAGAGAATCAATAAACACTTTAATTTATTTATCACAGTCAAACGTAAAATTTGGAGTTTACGCACACTAAAAATTATATTGATTTTGGTGCATAATTGTAGGAGATATACAGTATCATGAGATCAGATACTGTATCTTGAAATATGTCTAATTTAATGGTATATGTAACGTGCATTAAGTCAATAATCAAAAGCCAACAACCATTTATAATTTTTTTAAATTATCTTGTGTCATATATATATCATTTCATCATTATTTATAATTTATTTTATTATTATTTTGATATTATATATTTATATTCGAAACAATCATCTAGATCTCTTGTTATGTGTGAACATGATTCAACGATTCGATTTTTATATATCATTAGGATTCTTCCTTCGATCTTCTATATTTTATTTTATTTTCTATATAACATTTTACACATTTAAATTAGGAAGAAAAGATCCATGCTAAAAAAAAATTAGGAAGAAAGATCACTAACGTCTTCCAACAATTTTTTAAAAAACATTAATGAGCAATACTTGTCCAGAGGTAAACTACTCTTACTCACCCATTATTGATTAACCAATCAAAATAAAACAATATATCACATCATATTATAACTAAAAAATAAATAAAAAATAAAATCAACTTTAACCACTCTTTTATAAATCCAAACCGAAATATAATTTCGTTTATTTACAGAATCTAAATCCTAGTCACTATTTTATCAACCCAAACAAAAATATAATTTCATCTAACTTACAAATCTAAACCCTAACCACTATTTTGTCAACCCAAATCGAAATATAATTTTGTTTAACTACAAAATATAAATCATAACCACTATTTTGTCAAACCAAACCAAAATATAAAAACAATTAATATACTTCTCGTTAACTTGTAGACTAGGATTTTAAGAATTAGGTATTTCACCAAAATATAAAAACAATTTGTACATAAATTTTAATCATAAATAGACATCAGCTGTTGTTCACTTATTGATGTAGAATATTTTTGTTGCGCATATTAAATTGACCGACGCATTTTGGATCTTGCGATTGATTCCTTACCAATAATTTTGTTTCACCAACTTCTATTTTTATGCGAATTGTATTAATTGGCTGGAATCTTTTAGATAATTTTTTAAAATTTATTATAGTTTTAATTTTTATTCATTGTCTTTTAAGAGATTTTTTTTTTCAAAATATTAGTATATTTGCTGTTTTTGTTGTTCAAAAGTATCATTAAAATTATAATTTTTTAAAAAATATTACTAAAATATCATAAACATAAAAATGATTTTTTAGGGCGTTAATTTTTTTTCATTGGTTTGAGTTGATTATTTTAGATTTAGATTATATTTTTAGAGAGTGAGATTTATTGTTTAGAATTTAAAGTTTAGTTTGAATGTTAAAAAATTTAGTTTTTTGTGATATTTTAAAATAATATATATATATATATAATTAATATTTTTGGAAAATAAAATTAACGAAAAATAGGAAAAAACTACAAACTAATAGTGATTACAAAAACTCTTCTTTTTCTGACATATATACCCAAAGATTAAATTTTACGTTTCTCTTTAAAAAAGAGATCGAATTCTAACCTAGATTTGTCGAAAATAGTAACAAATTGAATACTAATAGCCCACTTGTTTTTCTTTTCGTTAATATAATTTTAGATAAAACAAAATTTTCAATTCAGCAGTATTAAATAATACTTTTGGACTTATGTTTCATCTCAAGTCTCAACTAACATTTAATTATAAAATGAGTCAAGGATAGAAACTTTCACCGCCACACGTATCTTATATATCAAACGAGTCAGATACAGTTTCATACTCTACACGTAATCAATGATGCAGACATAAACGAATTATAAAACGTGTTGGTATGGACACATTGAACGTTATCACTCTTGTAGTTTATTGAAAAATGTTAAAAAATAATTAATATTTGAATAGTACATAAATTTTCTTTTATTTCTATAGTATATTTCGAAATAATATTATATTTCCTTTTCTTTTTATTATTATTTTTGGAAATTTTAGCTATTATACATTGATATAAACTATGATTGTAACAACCCATCCCGGTGGGAATCCCTATCACATGACACACCCCGCCATATGGTAGCTACAAGCATTGCAGTGCATCGATCCTAATCTCTTTCCTGTGGGCCCTCAAACTGCACAACCCACTTGCTCGCAGCCCAATTGGTAACAACTTGTCAAGTGGGAAGGTTATTAAAGGGTGAGGACCTGGGTTCGAGGAACGCAAGGCGCACCAATAACCTACCTGGTGGGCCAGGGAGCTGCGAGCAAGTGGGCTGTGCAGTTTGGGGCCCACAGGAGAGAGGTTAGGGTCGATGCGCTGCAGCGTTGTAAGGATGCCATGTGGCGGGGTGTGGCATATGGCGGAGTGTTCCCACGGGGCAAGGTGTTACAATGATGAACAAAAAATATGGTTTTGGAGATAGAGTAAATGAGGTTAAAATTTAATTCTTTGGTTAAAAACTCGAAAATCAAATCATATTTAAAAACTTCAAAAATAGTGTTGACAAAATTTAACTTCATGTTTTTTAATATGCGTATTAAGCAGATTGTAATCTAATAAATGTGAGTAATAACTTGACTTTATAAGTATCTTATAAAAATTTATGAGTATATTATGAAACTTTATTCATATTTGAATCAAACCTCCACGTAATATTTATTATTCAAAAATGCTTTATAAACCTTATCAAATTAAATTTAACTTTTTACCGAAAAAAACCTTTATAAAATATATTAAATTTTCAGATTTAATTAATGGTATTTAAAAAAAATGAACAAGGGCTTTCTGAAATCTGAACAGGCCAAATAGAGCATTTATCAAAATTATCTATTTTTCGTGTTCTGAAGCAAACAATTTTTTTTTTTTTAATATAACGGGCTTTTTTTATTTAGTAAACCCTTTACTAGGCTGAGCCTTTGGTTACATAGTGAAACTAGGGCAAAAGGCAAAACGTAATTCCGCCGTCACCAGGAAAAAGACTTGCGTTACATTGACACCATCGTGCAGCTAATTAGATCATGAAAATCGGCGGATGCAAGATCCACAGCTTTGCGGCCGGATCGAGTTATCTAGTGAACGGGGATGAACCATCTGACCTACATCACCGTTCCTATTCCCTCGAACTACCAACTCGCCACGAATCTCCCGAAATGGTCAATCATCGACGCGCAGCACGTTGTTGAAATCTTTTAGACCAAGCAAGCCAAACTTTGGACGAAGCCTCTCTTTCCAGGATCTGGCAAAGAAAACGACTCGCTGGATGAGATACCTTCGAATCTGCCCAGAGGAAGCAAGTCACGACAGTGGATGACTCAATCAAAAGCCCAATCACGATAGATCCGCGATGGCCATCAAGATCTGCGAGGATCCTATGTTAACCTCTAAAGCGATTCAGCAACTAACCAAAAACCAACGGAGAAGAGATCTCATCCACCCTTGAAATCACCTAAAAACCTAAAAAAACATTAAGCATAAAACCACCAAAAACAATTAAAGTAAAATAATGTTTATTTTCATTTTTTAGTTTCGATTGTCCTATTGTCCTTAAAGCAAACAATTAATTAAGGTTGTATAGTTTTATATTCAATTCAATCAAAATCGTAATCTTTTCAGTATCCCCATAATTAAAAATGAGATCTTTGGTACAGATGTACAATATCTCGAATTTCTCTAGTTTAACTGGCACGTGTAATATGCATGGTAATTTAATATGCATGGTCATTTCACAATCATTCAAATTTTGTCTTTTGCCCACAAGAAATAAAAATTTCACAATCATGTTTTGTTTTTTTCTTTTTTTTGTAAATGGCTTTCAATGACAATCATGTTTTGTTTTGTTTTGTTTTGTTTATTGATCGATGATTGGTCCGAGCGGATCTACCTACAAAGGAGACATTTTGTAAAAGTGACATTTTTAGTTAGAAATAACAAAATAAAGTTCCTAAATTTTACATTTTGACATTTTAAAGTTTTAAAAGTGACATTTTTAGTTAGAAATAACAAAATAAAGTTCCTAAATTTTACATTTTGACATTTTAAAGTTTTAAATTTTTTTTTTGAACTCTTTAAATTTGGTATTTTGATCCTATTGAAAAAACAATTTTTTTTTTTTGAACACCCATTTTAACTCCTCTAAATGTTTCATTTTACCCTATTAAAAAAAATTCACTTTTACACTCTTTCTAAATTTTGTATTTTTCCCATTAACAATATATATTGACCCCCTAAATTTTAGTTCTGGCCCTGCCATTGGTCTTTGGTGATATTTTTGTTACCGTTTATATTCGAGTCTAAAGTTCCATAACATATAGTATAAAGAGTTTTGGACAATATATAAAAACATGCCATAATTTTTCTCTTTTAAGGTAATTTTTTGAGATTAGTTAGCCAAACAAGCAGTTTCTCACAAAAATAATTTCCCATCTATATGATCCATATAACTAAATGATATGTTTTGTTATAGTATTTTCGAAATATTAAGTTTGGATAGTTTTCATGTTAGACTATTCTCCATTCATATTTCGAGAAAAGCTATTTTTTTTTTGTTAAATTGGAACTTGTGATTTTATCTTCTTTCTTTTTTGTGGTTATTGGGAATTTCAATGGTGTTATCTCAGATTCGTCCCACCGCCATTTTGTAAATATAAATGCTAGTCGTGTGTTATTTAGCTGATGTTGCGTTTTAGTTTTCTTGTTTTATTATATTGTTTCGTCATGTAACATGCATGGTAATTTAATAATCATTCAATGCAGTTACATCTAATTTAGGGGGTGCTATTAATTATATAAGTTAAAGTCAACTAGATATTAAAAATTCTGTTTTAAAAAAAAAAAATTATATAACAAAAATTCATTAGATTATAAAAAATGGATTTGTTGAAACTGAACTATTATTCATTTTGACAAATATGAGGAAACGTATTTTCAATGACATATCATATCATTTGGTTTTAAGCAATAGAACTGAATACTATAACAATTGGCTTTTACAAATTAGTTGAAAATTTTCCAAGCTTTTGATGATCGGATGATATTTTATTTATATATGTATGTAATATATATTTATATAAAGAGTGATATAGTGTCACCGTAAAGATAAATATTTTTTCTTCTGATAGTATCATGATTATGGTAATATTCTAATTGATGTAGTAAAAGAAAATAATTTATGTATATTATTGTGAGATTTTTGTTTGCGCAGAAGTTTAAATGAATTGATTTGGCCAAAGATCTTGAAAGAACTCTATAGTTAAACGTGCTTATGCTAGAGAAGTCAAATGATGGATAACCTTTCGGGAAATGGTTGTCGGAACTGTGTGAGTGAGGCCAAAACACCGGAAAAATCATGTGGTGATTTGTAGGGTCGGTAAACAGGTATTTCAGCCTCCCAGACGTAACTAACCGCCCGTCGGATATTGATGGGCTTATGGACCTAGTGAGAGGACGTGAAGCCCATTAGAGAAGGTAGGCCCATGGGCTGGTGGTAAACATGGAACCCACTGGAGAGATGGCGGTCGGGATGTTACAATTATCATAATAGAATTGTGAAATTTTAAGTTAGTAGGTTTTTTTATTGCTATAGTTTACACATGAAATTAGTTTGAAATCATTTTATGTAAAAAGAATTTTTAAAAATCTATCAAACATGAATACATAGGATTTTAATTAATCACTGTAAGTATGAGAACCAATAACACTTGATATAAGACTCTTTACTAAGTGTTAATAGCTCAATTAGTAAAAAATTCTCGCAAAATCCTTGAGGTCGCCGGTTCGAATAACGCTTGGGA
The DNA here is from genome assembly GCF_000375325.1 of Capsella rubella. Lineage (NCBI taxonomy): Eukaryota > Viridiplantae > Streptophyta > Magnoliopsida > Brassicales > Brassicaceae > Capsella > Capsella rubella. Next base: position 3,416,294 of record NW_006238919.1, on the reverse strand, counting down.
CGAGACTATATAACATGTCCTGGTCTCGGGTCTCAGAGAATGTATAGAATTCGGCTCAGAACCTCTTAGTTATTCAAAAAATAATAATATATAAAACTCTTTTAGTATATAAATTATTCTTATAAATATAAGAACCAATAAATTTGATTTCAAACTCGTTGATTAAAGAATTTAAAATCAGTGGTTGAATTACATTAGATTTCGATTAGAGTTAGACTCTTGTCCAATAAGACTCACTTAGATATATTCCTTAAATCAGTGGTTGAATTACATTAGATTTTGGTTAGAGGTAGACTCTTGTCCAATAACATTCACTTACATATATTCCTTAAAATATCACACTCTAAATTATTATTTTTTTAGTTACACAAAATTTTAATTTTAAAAAATATCAAAATTGTTTTATTTTTTAAATAAAAACCCACAAAATAAAAGATTCATTTTTTTAATTTAAGATTGACTATTTTATATTTAGGGTACAGATTTACTGATTAGGTCTAATGTTTATACCTTTAAAAATATTAAAGCTAGTTTTGTGATATTTTTAGAAAAATAGATTTTAATGGTATTTTGGAAAATAAAACTAATTTCCAAAAATACCTATTTTAGTGGTATATTTTATCGAATTTGACCTATAATTTAATATGTGTCATTTTTTTTTTCCAATCGATGACCTATAGTTAAAGATGGATCATATTTAACTTATTATTTATATATCAAATGGATCTTTGGTTACTCGTAAGTTATCATTGTTGGTCTTTGGTTGTATTAGATCTTTGATGAATCTTTTGGTTTTAGTTGCTGGCTTTGTTTTGTTGACAAATTTTTATTTTCTTGAATCGGATTTGCTATGATTTGTATTTTTTTTTCTTTTTTCTTTATTGCATGGTATTATATAGATGCATCCCATCACCAATCACAATCATGTGATGTGAAGTGTTGGTACTTGCAATATGCAACATCTTTTTCACTCTTTGTTTTTAGTTAATAATTATTTCTTTGTTTCCTTATCTTCAATCGAATTTGCGATTTTATCTCTTTTTGGAAATTTCCACTGGACTGTTATCTTGATTCGTCCCACCACCATGTGACTATGTGGGTGTTGTAAATAAATACAAATACAAAATACTCGTTATGACAGCTAAGTATGTGTTATTTTTCTTATTTTTATAATATTGTTTCCTTATGTAATATACATGGTAGTTTAATAATCATTCAATACAACTACATATAACATACCTATTTTTTTTTACCAATACAATACCGTAATTACGTTAATTTGTCAAATGTAACACAAAATTTTGTGTTCCAAAAATAATTTAAAACATAAAGAAATTCAGTGTTAAAGTTTAGGTTGATTATTTGATATTTAAGGTATAAGTTAAGGGATAAGATTTAATGTTGAGAAATTTCTTTGAATACTATACTTTAAGAATTATTAAAAATATCATAATTTTATTTTTTTAAAATACTACAATTTGATTTTTGTTTCTAAAAATGTAACGCTTCGACCGCTATATCTCCAGTGGGTCTATGTTCACCACCAGCCTATGGACCCATCTCTTTTAATTAGCTTCATGTTCTTTCATTAGGTCTATGCGCCCACTAATATCCGACATCCGGTTTGCTACGTCCGGAATGCTTAAATACTTGTTTACCGACCTTACGAATCATCACATGATCTTTTCCTGTGTTTTAGCCCCACTCACACAGTTCCGACAACCACTTCTCGGAAGGTCACCAATCTTTTAACTACTCCGGCATAAATACATTTAACTGTAAAGTTTTCTCATGGCCTTTGACCGAAAAGATAAGTGCACTTTGGTGACATAGATAGTCAAATCAATTCATTTAAACTTCTCCGCAAACTGGAGTCTCACAAAAACTACAAAGTATTATGTTTCCAAATATACCATAAATATAAACATTTATTTTTAAAATTGTATAATTTTTTATAATGTTTGGATTAACTATAACTTGTCAGGAGTAGAGCTATAATGTTTGGAATAATATATATTTTAATAGTATTAATCTAAATCAACCTGCCGATATATGTGTCTTTTGAAAATCGATGATCGGAGGCTTTTAATTTTCTATCGTATATATCAACTTGCCGGTGATTTAGATGTATTAGATCTTTGGTGATTCTTTAGTTATTATTGTTGGTCTTTGGTGTATTAGATCTTTGATTATTCTTTGATCGTCCCACCACAATCATGATTCATGTGAGTGTTGACAGCAAGTCGTGTGGTATTTAGCTGATCTTCCGTGTTATTTTTCTTGATGATTTTTATGATATTATTTCGTCATGTGATAAATCTTTTACAATTATTTATGCATCTCCAATAATTGGAGTATTTGATCATATTTGACCACCAAATCTACATAAAATAATTAAGATAGTTTTGACGTTTTTCTGATTGGTAACATAAATTGTAAGTTAGAGCGATAAATTTTTAGAAAATTGTGTAAAACTGTAAAAAAGAGAGGTATATAAAAGCTGTATAAAAAAGCAGAGAGTAAAAATTTTGATAAAATTATTGGTAACACTTTTGTGATTGGAAAAATAAAACGCATAGTCAAAACATTTTGATGTTGATTATCTTTTAACAGTGTTTTTGGAAAATATGTTTTTTTTTTTAATTTGTTTCTTTAGTTATAGACTTCTATCTGTAGATTGTAGTTTTTGGTGTATTAACTTTATTATTTGGGCTATAACGTTTTTACAACGAAAACATGATTGATAAATAACTAAATATTCCTTTAGTTTCATAAAGAATATTATTTTAAAATTTTATTATTATTTCACAAAAAGTGTCATTTTGCAGAGAAGGACAAGTGGGGTAATGGTTCTCACCTCTGTTGCCTTTTCACTAGATACGGATTCGAATCCGGTCCCTCTCAAAGTGACAAAAAAAATGATGACAAAAAAAAGTGTCATTTTACATTTCCAATAATTTGTAATAATTTGTAATGATGACAAAAAAAAAAGTGTCATTTTACATTTCCAATGCATCTTTTATACTAAATTTCCTACTTTTACCATTAATTTAAACCTAATTAAACTCATAAATCACTTATTAAATAAAGGCATATGTGTATCTATATATATAAAGTTACTTTTTCTCTTTTCTCCTTTCACCACGTCAGCGCCACATCATCCACCACGTCAGCGCCACATCATCCACCACATCATCATTTTTCTTTTTACTAAATTCAAAAGAATATGGGTTTGAGGTCCAACACTTGCACAACAATCAAAATACAAAATCAAGAAAAGCATGGACATGAGGTCTAACAGATAACAATCAAACCGGGTAAAAATCAGAAAAACATGGGATACACGAGTTTGGAACTGGATGATTAAACGGAACAGGGAAAACATTTTCTATAACCATCGTTTACAAGAGCGACACATCTGCAACAACGATACCGATTTCAAAATCATTGGCCGCAATACACGGGTTTGAATGTAAGGAAAAAACGGGAAACAAATCAGATCCTAGAATATATCAAACCCAGACATCGGATATTTTATCTCTCTAATCACATACTTAGTAAAAAGAGAGAATACCGCATAAACTTTCCATCGACCTCTGACGAATAACAAATGATGATAAACATTTCAAATACTAAATTACTATAAATTGAAAAAATAATCGATATGGAAAATAGAATAACAAAAAATAATAACAGTAAAAAGCGAACAAAACAAACAATGCAAAACAAAAAAAAACAACGAAAAATTATAATATAACTAAAAATAAAATAAAAATTTTATAAACTTCCCGCGCACAGCACGGATCAACAACTAGCATTTTAATATTTTTTAAATTTGTGTGAAATATGTCAAATTACCCTCAGAGAGAGTAGTAATTGATTGTCTTATATTTATTATTATATTTTAAGTTTATATTAAGTATTATTTTGGGGAATGACCTACCCATAATTTTTTATATATTATTAAATGAGAACAAACCGATTACACTCGAACTTGTCTTGGATGTCTAAGTCCAACCACAAGTAATAGTACATGTTTACAATATACTCATCACATAAATAGGTATGAATATAATAAATTTCATTTACATAAATTAATAATACTTACATATATGAAATGAAAGGATAGAAAACTATGACATTTTATATATGTACATCTTGTATATAAACGTTTGAGGTTTGCAAATATAATAAAATAAACAATAACTGTCAAGATGTAAAAAATAAAAAATAAATAAATGGATAAATATTGGGAATCACAAATAGATAAGTCAAGTGGGAAAGGTATCTGCAATAATTCAAGAGTTTACATGATTGGGCCGCCGCTGATACAGATAAATTATTAAGGATTCTACTGGTAACCATTAGAGGAACAAAAGAAAAAAGAAAAAAAAGAACAATACGGAACGTAATAAACAACTTTTGAGGAATGAAAGGAAAACATTCAGAGAAAAACAAAATAATAAATGGTAACCAAACAATAACACTATCTTTTATAATATATTTGATTAAATAAATCAACTTTTAATAATAATACTAGATATAATTTATACATAATGAATTTGACACTAATTTTAAAATATATTTTTGAATGAATTTAAATATTTAATGTTAAAAATTAATAATTTATATTAACCTATTATAGATTATAGTAATTTTTATTTGTTATTTATGATATAAACATCTCTTAAATATGTTTTACTATCCATACAAATTTTAAATAATGTATAGTAAGCTTTTTTAACATGAAATTCATATCAAAAATATTTTTTAATGTCAATACATGATAAAAATATGAAAATATTATATTATGAGATTAAAATATTATTAATAAATAATTTTTTATTTATTTTAAAATAAAAAACAAAATTTAAATATTTGTTCTTTTTTTTGTTCCATTTGTTCCTCATCAATTTTGGGGAGGAATATTTTTGTTCTATTGTTCCTCATTTTGTGAGGAATGTAGAGAAATGATGTGGAAAAATGATTCCTCGTAAATGGTAAAAAAATTGAGGAATGAAGAGGAATGTCACATTCCTTCTCATTTTTTTCCTAAATCATGGTTACCAATCGAGGCCTAAAGAATGTACTCAAACTTCTGAAAGAATAAAAGGAATTTAAAGTAAAATAAATAAATTATTAAATATTATTACATAAACTTTTCTGTAGTATTTAATAGCCCTGGGCACGAAGCGAATATTCGGAAAATTTATGATATTTGTGATTTGCTTCGCTTCGACCGAATAGTTGATTTTGCTATTTGCTTCGATTCGTAAATTTTCGAGTATTCGGAATTTCGAATATTCGAATATTTTTCGTAATATTTGCGAATTACTTGCTTCGCTTCGCTTCGACCCATCTAATTTTTTTAAAACTAAAAACATATATTACATAAATATAAAGTGCAAAATATGAGATATTAGAGGTTCTTGTTTGACATGTTTTCAAAATAAGAAGAAAATGTAACCACCGTCCATAGAATTCTCACATTTTATTTTTAATATTAATTTCTAATAAAGTTTTATTTGCTTAAGAACAACATTTTGCAAAAAAAACCAACGGGCCAAAATATAATAATTTGAATAATAGGCCTATAAGATATATATATTATATAATGATTTATATTTATACATATATATAAATATACGAAGCGAAGCGGATATTCGGCCCTAAGAAAATCAATATTTGTTATTTGCTTCGGATTTTACGAATACTACATTTTCATATTTGCTTCGGTTTAATATCTTATAGATATTTGAATTTTTCGAATCGAATCGAAACGAATATCGAAGCGAAGCGAAACTAACGAATATTTTGCCCAGGGCTAGTATTTAAAGATAGTTATACACAAGATGTACATTTATTTATTTACGTCTTTAATTCCAGCTTTATACAATGCAAAATTTTTGGTGATATGGAAAATATACTCACTTCAACCGTTTCAGTTTAAATGATGTTTAAGAATTAAATTAAATTTTATTTTAAGTAATGGTTTAACTTTAATACAAATATTTAATATATTTAATAATTTTTAACCAAAAATATTATATATATCATTTTTTTATTAATTGAATTTATTGTATTTAAATTGTATTTTTATAGAAAAGAGAAAAACTATATATGTCTTCTTAATCTGTGTATAATTATGAGATTATGGTTTGCGGAAAAACTTAAATGAATTGATTTGACCACTTATGTTATTTAAATGTATTTATCTTTTCGGACAAAATTTTGGAGAGAACTCCAAAGTTAAGCGTACTTATGTTGGAATAGTCAAATGATTAGTGATCTTCTAGAAAGTGGTTATCAGAATTGTTTGAATAATACCAAAATACAGAAAAAGATCATGTAGTTATTTGTAGGGTTAGTAAACAAGCCTTTAAACTTCACGGATGTAGCAACCCATCGTTAAATATGGATAGGCTCACGGATCTAGTAAAAAACGTGCAATCCATTAAAAATGGTGAACTTATGGGCTGAGAATGAATATAAGATCTCTAAAAAATTTAAACATCACTTAAAAAGAAAAAGAGGGACTATTAATTATTGTTTTGTTTTGAGTTCTAAATTTAAAGATGTGAGTGAACAAACCACATACCATGATGATTTGATTCAAAGAAAACCTTTATTTTTTTAATTTATTATATAGAAACTCAGTTATTAATTAAGAAAAAAGTACTATCACACAAAAATACACGTTTTGAAGTGAAGAAAATAAATAAATACATAAGCAAACTTTTTCAACTATATAAACCTTTACTAAAGACAAGAAGTAAAAGATACACCTACACTAGGTACTACGCAGAAGTTGCATGTGCTTCAATTATCTCATTTGTTTATTTGCCTCAAATAATAACAATATCTCTTTGCCAATTTTAAATTTAAAAAGTCGATTGAACTTTTTGTGACAGCCCTGTTTGGTTATAAATATAAGTGTCTTACTCTTTCCTTTACTATCAAAGACGACAAGGCCAGTGCTCTCTTTAAGGTTACACAAGAAAAGCTCTTTAATCCAAGCCATCAGTGTAAGAGGTCTACAGTTTGAAATTATTTCTCTCTTTTTCTTTTAATTTAGTTTGTATACAATTAAATAATTAAGAAGAATGAAAAACATAACCATGAATTGTTTCACCTATTTGGGAAAACACTACATGATAGTTATAGACGAAATTTGTTTTGATAGTAGATAATACGGTTACATAACATATGGATCTTGTTCTGTCTTAGCAGAATTGTTACAAAATGTGGAGGTTAAAGATCGGAGCTAAGGCAGCAGGTGATCCTTACTTGAGCACAACCAACAACTACGTTGGAAAGCAGGTATGGGAGTTTGATCCGGAGGCAGGCTCTCCAGAGGAACTTGCTGAGGTCGAACATGCTCGAAAAAACTTCTCTGCAAATAGGTCACAATATAAAGCCAGCGCGGATCTCCTTTGGCGTATGCAGGTAAAAAAAAGAAAATTTCACCGCGGTAATTAGCGAAAAAACTATACTAGGTATTCGATATAACGATAATGAAAATTTTGTTGTTGGTTTTAAAGTTTCTTAGGGAGAAAAACTTCGAACAGAAGATTCCGCGAGTAATAATAGAAAACGCCGAGAAAATTACATATGAAGACGCGAACACGGCTTTGAAAAGAGGGATACATTATATGGCAGCTTTGCAGTCTGATGATGGACATTGGCCAGCTGAAAACGCTGGTTGTATGTTCTTCAACGCCCCTTTTGTGAGTTTCACATTAATTTGAGTATTATCTAGACTAAAACTATAGTTTAAAATAAAAAAAAGGCTAATGAAAAAATAAATATTAGGTCATATGCTTGTATATCACTGGCCATCTCGATAAAATCTTTTCTCTAGAGCATCGGAAAGAGATGTTGCGTTACTTGTACATCCATCAGGTACTATCTCTTGAAACATATCGTATAAAACGTTACATGTGTATAAGTATATATTAATCATAGAACTAGATGTCTTCCAAATCACTTCAAATGTAATGTTTTGTTTTTTTCCAATTCTTTTTTGATATCAAGAACGAAGATGGTGGGTGGGGAATAGATGTAGAGAGCCATAGTTTTATGTTTTGCACGGTCATCAACTACATCTGCCTAAGAATCTTTGGAGTAGATCCTGATCATGATGGTAAGACAAGTGCCTGTGCGAGGGCTCGTAAATGGATCATTGACCATGGCGGCGCAACTGGTACACCATTGTTCGGAAAAGCTTGGCTTTCGGTATGTAACTTTCTTGATAATCTTCTTGATTTGGTTGTGCTTTGTCTAATTATTTTCTTTCTGTTCAATTTAATTTAGGTTCTTGGAGTGTATGACTGGTCTGGTTGCAGACCCATACTACCAGAGTTCTGGTTCTTACCTTCTTATTTTCCTGTTAATGGAGGTTTGTGTTTGAACCACTACATACTGATGATATCCTTAATAATAATATATATATGTAAATAAATATATTTTGTTTTTGTGTTTTACATCTCTCACTCGCCACCATAGATCTAACAATAATATAACATATATAATTTTTTTTTTAATATATATAATGTTAAGCTCAATTATATTTTAATAAATTAATAACGTCGAAACTATGATATTTTATTGATTTGTCGAAATAAAATATCATAGTTTTGACGTTAATAATTTATAGAAGTTTTACTAAATCTCGTTTCGTTTATCTCTTTAATTTTTTTCTCGTATAAACATTGCATGCAGGCACTCTCTGGATTTATTTGCGGGATACTTTCATGGCGATATCCTATTTATTTGGTAAAAAATTTGTAGCTACAACTACACCTCTCATTCTACAGCTTCGTGAAGAGATTTACCCTGAGGTTTATAATGAGATTGATTGGAGCAAAGCTCGCCATTGCTGCGCCAAGGTATAATTTTAAGTAATTTATATTATGCTTATAAGATGATCAATGGTTTAGAAACTTAAGATTTAATTGGTACAAACCAAAATGTGATGATGCATGCAGGAAGATCTATATTATCCACAGAGTTTTATACAAGATTTATTTTGGAATAGTGTTCACATATTTTCCGAAAAAATCGTAAATCGATGGCCTTTTAACAAGCTCATACGAGCGAAAGCTGTCGAAAAGGCGATGGATCTCATTCACTACCATGATGAAGCTACCAAATATGTTACCGGTGGAGCTGTGCCAAAGGTAACTAAAGTTATTAAACATCAAGAACTATGATAAAGAAGAGTAAACAAAACAAAAATAAAAAATTTACATGTTTTTTTTCGAATAATTTTTATATTAGGCGTTTCATATGCTTGCTTGTTGGGTTGAAGATCCAGAGAGTGATTATTTTAAAAAACATCTTGCTCAAGTCCCTGGTTACATTTGGATTGCAGAGGATGGCCTAAAAATACAGGTTTGTTTCTAACCTTATATGACACTAAAACAAATCATTATATGACACTAATACAAATCATTAAATCATAAACATAATGTGTAGACGTTTGGTAGCCAACTTTGGGATACACCCTTCATGCTACAAGTCATGTTAGCTGCTGATGTTGATGAGGAAATCAAATCAACTCTCATAAAAGGATACTCTTTCTTGAAGAACTCTCAGTTTACAGAGGACCCTCCAGGTGACTTTGTCAAAATGTTCAGAGATAGATCTAAAGGAGGGTGGGGTTTTTCAGACAAAGATCAAGGATGGTTTGTCTCAGATTGTACTTCTGAGAGTTTAGAGGTAAGCATTAATTTTTTTATCTCTTTGAGTTCTCTAGATAACGACGATTTGGTTACTAATTCGCGTGTGGCGTGTCTAGTGTTGCCTAATCTTTGAAACCATGCCAACCGAGTTCATTGGTGAGAAAATGGATGTGGAGAGGCTTTATGAGGCCGTTGATATGCTTCTGTATATGCAGGTAAATTTAATTGTTGTTTATTAATTCCTTTGTTCCTTATTGATCCAAATTTTACGAAAATAGCTAGATTTCGATACATTTTTAGGTTTTCGATACAATACTTCTTATTTGGTATTGATGAATTGTAAATTTCAAAGGAAAAAAAAAATTAATTCTATTGGTTTAGAACCTCTCAAGCTGATTAGAGTAACCTACAATTCTCTTAATAACAGAGCAAAAATGGAGGCATATCCATATGGGAGGTAGAGAGTGGGAAAAAATGGCTTGAGGTTCGTTATCATCATTTACTATTTTTAAGTTTCATTATCTTTTGATATATATACATAAAATGAATTAAACATTTTCAAATTCAAAATACAGTGGCTTAGTCCGATAGAGTTCATTGAAGACACAATTCTAGAGCATGAGTACTTAGAATGCACCGGGTCAGCGGTAGTTGTATTGGTACGGTTCTTGAAACAGCATCCAGAGTACAGACAAAAAGAAGTACAAAGGTTTATAACCAAAGGAGTTGAATACATTGAAAGCAAGCAAACACCGGATGGCTCATGGTTCGGAAACTGGGGAGTATGCTTCATTCCCGGGACCTTCTTCGCTATTCGCGGTCTAGTAGCTGCTGGCAAGACTTACGAAAACTGTGAGGCAATTCGTAGAGCGGTCCAATTTATTCTAAGGACACAAAATGTTGAAGGTGGTTGGGGTGAGAGTTATCTCTCTTGTCCAAAGAAGATGTACATACCTTTGGAAGGGAACAAAAGCAATATTGTGAATACAGGACAAGCATTGATAATTCTAATACTGAGTGGTCAGATGGATCGCGACCCTTCACCAGTTCATCGCGGTGCGAAAGTCTTGATAAATTCACAGATGGATAATGGCGATTTCCCACAAGAGGTAAATCCTATAATCATAGTTTATATTATCAAAATCACAATGAAATTATTTGCTTATTAATGCTACATTTTTGCAGGACATAAGAGGAGTTTACAAGAATAATGTTCTGCTACATTATCCGACATATAGAAACATTTACAGTCTTTGGGCACTCATATATTACTCAAAGGCTCTACGATTGCTTCACTAAACTCTGATGAAGACTTCACATCTGAAACTCATGAGCACTCCTAGCTATATATACTTCTCTTGTTGTTCCATGTAGAAACAATAATACAAGTTAAAAATCTGTATAAAAAGAAATTATCATTTTCTTGTTGTCTAATAAAATTCATTAAAACATGTACCTACCAAAATAAATAAATATAAAAGATGTAATTCTCTTTGAAAGATAAGTTTGTGTTTTTTTTTCTCATGTTATCGCGCACTACAAGAAATTGTGCTATTTTTTAAGTCAGAAATTTAAGATTATTTTTCTTTAAACCTACTCGAATTTTAAGCAATTTTTTTTTTGTTTGTGAAAGGTTAACATTTTTTTTATGTAATACTTTTTCGTAAAAGATTGGAAGAATATCAAAATAAGTTTTTTTTCCGTAAAAGGTTAGAAAAAAACAAAAATAAATGATTTTATTTTTTCAAAATAATTTTATATTGGGAATTTCAAAAATACTCCTTTTCCAATAGCACTTTTTTAAAATACCCATTTTCTAATTTTATCAAAAAACCACTATAAAATTTGAAATTTATCAAAAACATATGTGTAAACTTATATTTATAGATACAAATTATCTTTATATGTGTGTAAATTTATATATATATATTTCATAAATACCGTATAAATAACCTTTTAAAAATTATTTAAAAACCATTTAAAAATCTTATAAAAACTGTGTAAACCTTTTAAAAACCTTATAAAAATATTATAAATACCGTTTGGAACCTTTTAAAACATTATAAATATTTGGATTTAGTCTCCCAGTAGTAATGATGATCTCGATGTACCTTATTAAACATATAAAAGTTAATAATTTTTCATATTTGAAAAAGGATATTTTTAAAAATAGATAGAAAAAGTGATATTTTTAAAAAGAGATACACCAGAAGGGGTATTTCTCAAAAATTCTCTTTTATATTTCCAAAAATATCACAATAAGTTTATTAGCATAATTTAATTAAAAATAATATTTTCAGAGTGATTTTTTAATCTTTATAATTTGGATACTTAAAGTTCGAGTTAGTATCTTTCTAATAGAGCAAAATATAAATATCATACTATAATCTAGTTTCTAGTTTTATCCTACCAAAAAAAATCTAGTTTCTAGTTTTATAGAACGTACAAGACTAGACTTAAAATCTCTTAGTTATACCATAAAAAACATATATTTAAGATATATATGGAATATGCTTAAATACGATTCGAAAATATCTGAATTTGTAGTATCGAAGTAATAAAAAATTGAAATGACTTGGGAACAGATCTTCATTAATGACACATGACATGATATGTCGATTTTGCCAAATTTGATTGAGGTTTGAAAACCACTCACAAATCATATTTAACCATACACTCATTAATTATAGTAAACATATTTTAATTGGAACACGTTATTCTTGCTATCATATAATATACCTATTATTAAATTTAAACGTTTATAAAAACTTATGGGTGGTTTTGTTCTCTAGTAATAATTCCTAAATATAAGAAGAATAATAAACTTGTATGACAACTAATTGTAGGGTATTTAGCTGACGTTCCATATTACAAGTCAAACTTGTGATCAAATTAGTCTTGATTAGGAAAAGAAATGATAATTAACGACAACCAATTCGTTGTCTTCATCTTCTTAATTTTTTCAATATATTATGAAATAATGATTTTAGGTAGTAATTCACAATCTTGACTCATAAAACAATTCAAGGAAACAATCGAGAGGAATCGATATAGATTTCTCTTCTTCTTTTTCTATTTTTTTTTCTTTTCAAAAAGATACAATGAACATAACACTGTTTCATAAATTCTGTTTGAATATACTAAATTTCATGATGGTTAATTCTATTTTTTTTTTCCAGGATAGTTGACAAAATAATAAATGTATTTTGATGATATAAATGGTCAAATTATTTCTATTAAATTTATTTGTATGCACTATTATATTTTTTAAGGATTTGTTTATGTTATTATCTTTTTGCTTTGTTCTCACTCACATAATATCGATGATCACATATGTGGTTAAATTTCTCTACATGCACTATTACAATTCATCGTTGACATTCATTTGAGTTCGGTTTTGATACCATCACCTTTTCGTGGGTATGCATTTTATAAAGAAACATATATGGAATTTAATGTGATGATGATATCTCGATTGGTAGTATCCTAAATATATATAAAATGAAATTAGTTGGGGAAATTGACATGATATCTCGATTTTGCGTAATTGATTGGTATTAGGGAAATTGATACCCTTTTTGTTGTACTCATTTTCAAAAATGTACATTTCATCTATCCGATAATTATAAAGTTTGATATGATTTATAAGATACTTCCAGATAAAGAAAATTAGTGGAATACTTTATTCAAATATTTATAAGTTTTTTAAATGTTCACTCACATAAATTTCAAAAATATAATAGTGACTTTTTGAAATTTATAGTGACTTTTTGATAAAATTTCAAAAATATAATATTTTTGAAAAAATATTAGAAAATGGTATTTTCTTATAATAATTTATTAATCATTTAAAACAAGAGAGAATTTCAAAAATACCCCTTTTCAATACCATTTTTTAAAAACACTTCTCTTTCTAATTTTATCAAAAAGTCACTATAAAATTTGAAATTTATCAAAAATACATGTGTAAGCTTATATTTATAGACACAAATTATCTTTATATGTGTGTAAATTCATATATATATTTCATAAATACCGTATAAATACCTTTTAAAAACCATTTAAAAATCATTTAAAAACATTATAAAAACTGTGTAAACCTTTTAAAAACCTTATAAATGTTGTTTAGAACCTTTTAAAACCTTTTGAAACTTTATAAATATTTGGATTTAGTCTCTCAGTAATAATGATGATCTTGATGTATCTTATCAACCATATACAAATTTATAATTTATCATTTTTCATATTTGAAAAAAGGTGAAAAGGAATAAAAAAAATGGTATTTTTAAAAAAGGTACACCAAAAAAAAGTATTTCTCATAAATTTTCAGGAATCATTTATTAATAATTTTTTATTTAACAAAAACTTAATTGGAACGCATTATCCTCTCTCTCATATAAAATGAATATATATATATATATATATATATTGGTGGTCTTGATCTCTAGTCATTGAATAAAAATTAAACCACTATGATATAAAAAATTACAAGGAAAAATAAATCTCTGTGACAGATAAGTGGTTTTAATTGACGTTGCATGTTATTATATTCGTTTTCTATATGTTCTCTCATGTAATATAAATCAGTTAATTTCAATAAAACGTGTCACACGTTCTAATTTTTATATATAACAATAATTCAGAATAGACAACTAGAAAGGCGAAACGTTCACGTCTTTTGAATCTCTAAAGTTATATTTGGTAATTGGTATCAAATCATCTCTAAATATAAAAACATTTTATTTCAAAAATAAAGAACTAAATAATATTTTTTTGGTGGAATAAAGAACTAAATAATATTGCGTCGAATTTTAAGTAATACTATATTTATATATTTTTGAAGGAAATCATTTCATTTACAAATTACTGCCACAATTTTAATATCTTCTCATATAGTATCAAGACAAAACTATATAATAAAATTTAATATACACATAAATTTATATTAAAAATCTTAGTTACTAAATTCATTTATTAAAATCTAACAATCAAATATTAAATTATAAAATAAAATTACATTATAAATAATAATCCAAAAATACATAATTAGCACCAAAAACTTAATAATATATAGAAATAAGCAATTTAACTTGACATCAACAGTCACTATAAAAATACATAACTTGAAATTTAGTGTTGATTTGATTTTATCTTATTTAGTTATTTTTCTATATAAAGTCAATATAAACTAAAGATAAAATATAAAAAAATATTTTAGATATAGTATTGTTCTAAGCTCTTGACGGAGATCTATCAATAATACTATCATATATGTTTGTTATAATTTAATACATGAAAAAATTCACAATTCTTCTTTATTTTTTGAGTTGTTATGCCGAATCAGTCTTAATTAAATACATTTACCCTTTCTATAACACACGTCGTTAACTCATTTAGTGGTATTTTGAAAGCATACAATGTTTTTGATAACAAAACTTGAAAGCAAGGTATCTCAATATATGAATCATAAAAGTATTGAAATAACATGGAAAAAAATTAATAAATGTGACATGATATGTCGATTTTGCCTAATTTGTTGGCTTAATAATCATTTTGAAACAACAACTCATACAAGTCATATTATTTTAATTATATAGTTAATTGGAACACTCTATACTCGCTATCATATAAGATTTAATCATATATAAAAATATCTGGGTGATTTTGTTTTCCAGTAATTGATAAAAACATAATTAAACTTTGTGATATAGAATGAATTTAAAATAAATCTATATGACAGATTATATATATTTTCAATAAACTTTGCGCATTTGTTCTCTTATATAATATAAGTCAAACTTGGGATCAAATTAGTATTTAATTCAAAAGATAAACAAGAAAAAACAATTAGATCTTTAAAGAAGAGTCGTGGCCGATTCAGTAGCCAATGCTATGACTCAAATTCTTATTTTTAAACCATATAGTCAACTAAAATTTGAAAGAACCAATATATAGATAGATATAGGATCTATGGGGCAATTACTCTATTGAAGTTTTGAGATGAATATCATTATTCTTTTCATTCAAAACATGTCATGTGCTGACAGTGAAATTAATTTTACTCTTGTTTTTCTTTAAAAAAAACTTTAGTGCTCATGTGCTAAGAGTGGAATTTTTTTTTCGGGACAATATGATGCACTATATAGTTAAGGTATTATGTTTTAATTTTACTATTTTCCTTAAAATATGACAATTTTTTATAATTCAAAAAGCTATTTTCCTTCAACTATGGTATTTTTTACAATCTACTTAAATTGACCTTAACTTTAAAATACTAAACCATAGACCAAAGAAGCTACATTCAGATCCAAAAAATATGTGTAAATGCGGTATAAATAAATTGTAAAACTGAATAATGATGTCTCTCTTTGGATGAAATGTTAAAATAGGTGAGGTTTGAGTCTTTGCTAGTGTTGGATCTAAAAGATGAGATTTGCGTTTTCCAGTGTACTGTCTATTTTCAGATCTCGTTTCCAGTGGTCTCCGATATGGGTTTTTCTTTTATCATTATATGTTTTGGCCCGTTAATAATAATAATAATTTTAAAAAAGTTAAAATAGTGTATATATATAATAAACTGAAATGATATAGAAGAAATATTTTGTTCTATATATATAGTACGAATTAGTTTTTCTACTCAAATTGGGTGGTTTTTCATCTGTATCAATTTTTCTATAGTAAAATGAAATGATAGTTTTTCTATCAAACTTCCTTGTTGCTTTGTAAATATCAGATTCGGGTTAATGGCTTTCAGATTTAAGGTTTTATATTGACTTAATTAGTTAAGTTTTAGGGTTTTTAATGATTTAATATAATTATTTTATTTAGATAATATTAATTGTTTTAATCTATTTAATTAGTTGATATGGTTAATTACTTCATTCTGATTACTTAATTAAAGGGATGAATGAGAGATTGGTAAAGCCAAGTTGTCCCATTAGGCCATTACAATAACCCCAACGAAACCGTTGACGTATATATATATATATATATATATATATATATACTTCTTTTTTTGGGTTAAAATATATACTTTATATATATGTTTAGTGTATAGATGATTTTAAACCTAAATTTAATCAACTTGGATCTCCTAATCCTAAATATAATCAAGTTGGATCTTTATAAGAAACAGTTCTCTTCTTCCAAAAGAGGAGACAACCAAAAGAAAAGAAGAGAAAGATAAAAAGATCATCAGATGGTTACACTCAAGGTTGAAACCATTGTTAGAGAGATCATAAAGCCATCAACTCCAACTCCAAATGATCTCCCAACTCTTCAACTCTCTTTTATGGATGTCATAATAGCTCCGGTTTACGCGGTTACATATCTTTTCTACACCAAAGATGATTTGATCTCTCAAGAACAAACTTCCCAAACTCTCAAAACTTCCCTGTCCAAGACCTTAACAAAGTTCCACCCTTTCGCTGGAAGAGTCAATGGAGTCACCATCGAGAGTACAGACGAAGGAGCTGTCTTTGTGGAGGCACGCGCCGATAGCTGCACTCTCTCTAGTTATATGAGAGCCCCAGATATGAAATCTCTCCAACAGTTTCTTCCTGTAGAAGCTGCCAAGACTAATTCTACATGGCCATTGCTTCTTGCGCAAGCAACCTACTTCAAGTGTGGTGGTTTGGCTATAGGAGTCGGTATGTGCCATAAGCTCGGTGATGCAGCCGCTCTATCGTATTTCATCCAATCTTGGGCTGCCACAGCTCGAGGAGAGAGCGACTCGTTGGCCAATCCTGATTTTTCTTTCACAAAGATTTACCCACCAGCAACTGGAGCCATTCATATTCCAGGGGAGGATCGGCTAGGTAAAAGACAAAGTGTCACTAAGAGATTTGTGTTTGTAGGATCTAAGGTCGAAGAGCTCAAGAAAAAAGTCGCTAGTGATGCCGTGCCTCGACCTTCCCGGGTCCAGAGTTTGACTTCACTTATATGGAAATGTGTTGTGGCTGCATCGACAGACACAGTTCGTGAGAAAGTACTGTACCAAGCGAATAACTTGCGTGCCAAGATACCAACCCTTTTATCGGAAAACCTAATGGGTAACCCCTTGTACTCCACGCTAACCTTAAATGGAAAAGCTGGCCAGATGGAGACTGTACAAATTGTTAAGGAACTACAAAAAAGATCCGAGGAGTTATCTCCTTTGATTCAACATGAAGAAGGGTCATCAGGTTTGACTATAGGTTTGAAATTGCTTAAAGCATCGGCCGATACAAAGTTTAGCTACGAGCTTTATGACATGCACGTTGTAACTAGTTGGTGCAAGATGCCTCTTTACAAGACTTGCTTCGGATGGGGTCTTCCAGTTTGGTTCGTTGGAAATGTTTCTCCAGTTCTTGAAAATGTGACTGTGTTAATCGATACCAAGGACGGACAAGGAGTTGAAGCATGGGTGACACTGCCTGAAGATGAGATGGTACGGTTCGAGCAGAACAAAGAACTGCTTTACTTTGCCTCCCCAAATCCACGTTATCTTTTATCCAAGATGTAACTTAATTTCTTTATAATGTTCACCATAAGATTGTGAGTTTTCTTTTGACATGATTTTAATATAAATTAAATAAATCCGATTGCATGGAATGCATTATGATCTCATGTGTCTAATTATTATGCATCACCTAACTTAGCTAGATCAAATTAAATACACCGAAAATGTTATCTCATTTGGTTCAATGTGAGGAAGAGTCATCAATGACCAAAGATGTCTCTTTCTTATCTTGTTGGTAAGATGTAAATGTCTTTAAAATGTTTAGTCAACATTTCTGCCAAAGAGTATGACGTGACTTTTCTTTTAAAATGTTTTATGTTGGAATACAAACCAACTTTTCATATCGGAAGATCAGAAATTTTTTTTTTTAATATATGAGTTAAATCCAATTTTAGTTAGTATAAGACCATTTAAAAATATAACTAAAACTAAATTGGTGCGTGTTTAAGCAATGGATCCAAAACGGACAATATTCATAATAACGAGAAAATTAAGTAAGACTTTAAAACCCAACCTTTTATATTATAATAATAAGAAAATCTAAAAAAATCCGATTGTGTGGATCTCATTCAGATTGCGTGAATCACTCGTCAACATGTTCATCTCTGGTATGTGCTATTGACTTCACATGCTCCACATGTGTCTTATAATTAATATGCATAGTAGTGGGAACATAACCAAGACTTCCGTGTGTGGTGGATGCAAGACTTGCGTTTGTGAATCGAGTTGAAAAAGTTTTATGTTAATGAAGGGCTGAATATAAATAACATGGAATCAAAAGCTGGATCAAATTAAATAAATCGAAAACAAGACAAGTGTATAAAGGGGTCGATCTTTTTTTTGTCATCATTAAAAGAAATTAGTTCAAAAGAATTGATTTGGAGGACAGTCGTTTACATATTTAACAATGAACGGAATGTTACAAACATTTCGCGACAAAAAATCCGATTTTACATTTACATTTCGAGAAATAAGAGATAAAAACAAGGTAAAATTTTTTTCTCTATGAAAAGTAATATCATCCAGATAAACAGAGAAGACCGCCCATTAGTACGGAGAAGACACCATCTTCACCAAGTCGTAACACTCGGTAAGGAACATGACGTCTTTGTGGTTATGCATGTAACATCCGTGAACCAAGTGTTGGTTTGGGTGTCGATCGACACCAGTGGTTAATGTCGATCGACACCACAATTTTGTCGGTTCCGCCAGTTCAATTTAATTGCAAAATTTAATTGGATTGGTTTAGGTTAACCTTAGGGCTCGTGTTTAAAAGGGAGAACTTGACCCTAGTGGTTTTCAGCCGCTTTTGAAAGTTGTAAAAATAATAGTGAAGTGTGAGGTGATTCCAGTGAGTTTTTGGAGAGTTCTAGTGAGATTTGGAGGCTTGTTCTTGCTTGATTAGACTAAAGGAGGCTAGATCTGTGGTAGTTGGTGTTAGAACAATCAGATCCGTCCTTGTTCTCCCTTGTTTTCGTTGTTATTCATTCTTTTCAAAGGTGAGTGCATGACCAAGGCTTATCTAAGCAGTTTGATAATTGTTTTTGTGTGTGTTTTGATGATTGTTTGATTGATTTCCTTGCTTGTTTACGTGTTGTATGAACCTTGTGAAACCCCTTGGAGACTCGCTCATGGTTTGGAAGTGATTAGGAGTGGAGATACAACGAGAAAACGCAACTGGAGTGTGTACAGAGTGTAGGTGTTGATCGACACCAGTGGTGTGTGTCGCTCGACACCAACGTTTTGTTACGCGAGGATAGTTACGACTCGCGAATGGAGTGTCGAGCTCGGTGTCGACCGTGAGTGTCGAGGGCGAGTGTCGATCGACACCGATCGTCACCTGTGGCGTTTTATGTGTCTTAATTGCTTGATTTTGATTGTTTTGCTTAATGATGGTTACTGCTTGTGTGTATAGCCCAATAGTTGAGATGAGTGCCTCAATCGTTGCTTGTTATGTAAATAAATACTTATGCATCTCTTTTTATGATGGAGGTAAAAGATATGATTGACCGTGGAATCATGGCGAGGAGAGAAATATGATCTAGGGGCTCGCTGGTTGTTCTGAATAATGTTAGGAATTGTTCTAGAACTTAGAAACATGATAGGTTGCTTATATTTTTTTTTCTGGAATGCTAGCTGGATTGTTGTTATACTCTCTTACACTGGTTTATTGTTTATGGTTGGTTTAATTTTGAGCATATCCTCAGTACACACGGAGGTTGAAGCATTGGTGTGGCGAAGAAGTGTATGACCAAAGCAGCCATAAGTGACATGAAAATCATTACAGACTGTTCCGATTTGGTGGAGATGGTGTATTCCCCAATAGAATGGCCAGCGTTTAATCCATACCTATAGGAGATCCAAGCAGATAGGGAGGTGATTTCTTCTCTTTCTTTACTTAAGATCTCTCGAAGTTATAATATTCAGGCGGATAAATTAGCACGCATTGTTCGCGCTGAACCGCATCTTTGCATCCATGTAAACAAGGTCCCCAACTCTTGGTTCATCTGAGTCTCTTAATATAAGTTTTTGACAAAAATTAAAATAAAATCATAGTATTAGTAAAATGACGTTTTTCTACCGTTCACAATGCCACATGACTCTCATGTTCTCAATTATTTGACACGTGTCATCAGAGTCAACATCTGTTAATGTGGAGTCCGAAATTGTTAGTATTTGTATTAGTTAGATATGAAATATGAATTTTATTTAAATTTCAGTATAAATTCGTACTGCATCTTTATACAGGTAAAATCAACACTTTTAAAACTATACAAATATAAAATGGGTTTTTCGCCTAGTTAAAGGGATAAACTCCTCACCTAAGATTGTGCATGGGGCACCTCACTACCATAAAGGCTATGAGTACAAACTGGACACTATATTATAAGGGCTTTTAGATAATGCTGGTGCCAAAAAAAAAGTTTTAATGTGTAGTATGAGACACTTTTTCTGTTTCTTTTTAAATGATGTTATAGCCAAATTTGTTTGTTTCACTATAAGTGATATTTTCAATTTTTTATGCAAAAATTTAATGTATTTAATATTTTTTGGTCAATCGTATTTTACATTATATTTTTTATCGGTTGAATTCATATAATTTTATTATTTTTTAGTGAAAACTAGAAAATTATATATTTTATTAATTTTTGTCTAAAAAATTTAAATAGATAAAGTATATATCTACGAAGTTTTATATTACTGTGTGAATATAACTATATATTAATGTAAGTATTTGCTTAAATAGACATCAAAACCATATCAATTATTTTATTTGACGAAGACTTTGGGTCGATTCCGACAAAAATAAAATACTCCAATTAGTGGAGATCCAAAAACTAATAAATGATTACCATATGACGACGAAACATATGTATCACTATCACTTGAGAGTCAAATATGATCAAATAATTGGATATGCATAAACAAATTATATATAATATTAGCAATTATCTTTATTTATTTTTTTGGCAAATAACAATATAAGTCGGCCAAATAACACAATTATTATATCTATGCTGCTATTTTGGACTAAAGAATAGCGAACATATATTTAGGCATGTCGATTAGGTTTAAAAGTCACGGATTAGTCCGATCTTAAAAACATCAGATTTGGATTTAAATATTATATATTTAGAAAAAATCGGAATTTTTGGGCTAAGTTCATTTAGAGTAAAGAGTCTTTTGAGCTTAACTTGGTCGGGTTCAAACCAGCCCGAGAAACTCTTAAACAAATATATTTTGAATTCTTTTAATATTTTAGTGTAATTAGAAGATTTGATTAATGAATTGGTTTTCATATTTACTTACTATCTTTACTTAATACTTCTAAAATTTTTATCTATGATATTTTCTTTATTTATATACGTCAAAACTGAACAAAGCTAAAACTAAGTATATATAAGTATCTTAATTTTCAAATCATCGAAGTACATTAAATTTTGACTCTATCATCTACTTTAATGTATTTTAGTTTCATATTTTATTGGGTTAAAGTGTAAACGATTTATTTGGTTTTCATTTTTATCTCTTAAATTAAAATAGTTTTAATGAATATTGATAAGTTATTTAAAATTGATGCATTCTTTTTATAATATACCTTTAAATATTTTTTTAAAAACTATTATGAACTTAGAAGTTGAAATTTTTATACGTAAGTAAAGCTCAGAAAAGTCCGAAAAGCCCTGTAGCCCTGTTAGGGTCGGGCCGGGCCGGGCTTTGCAATATAGGCTCGGATATTTATTAAGCCAGATCGGAGCGGGCTCAAATATATGAGGGCTTTACTTGTTTTTGGACTGGACCACACCAGACCAGCCTGATTGATATGCCTACATATACTATGACAAAAATATATACATATTTTGGGAGAATTTCAAAAATACCCTTTTACCAATACCGCTTTTTTAAAAATACTCCTCTTTCAAATTTTATCAAAAAGTCACTAAAAATTTGAAATTTATCAAAACAAATTTGTGTAAGCTTATATATATATACACACACATTATCCTTCTATATGTATAAATTTATATATATATTTCATAAATACCGTATAAATAACTTTTAAAAACCTTTTAAAAATCATTTAAAACCATATAAAAACTTTATAAACCTTTTAAAAACTTTATAAAAGCCTTATAAATACCGTTTAGAACCTTATAAATTCTTTAAATGATTTGTTTAACAAACTTTTCACTAAGCATACAATGTTAAAGAGATTAATTTGTCAAAAAAGAAGAAACAAATTATATCTGATTGTTATATTACTAAGAGCACCATTATCGGTGATAAAGTTCTCAACGACATTTAAAATGTTCTAAACAGTATTTATAAGGTTTTGATAAGGTTTTTAAATTATTTTTAAAAGGTATTTATAAGATATTTATGAAATATTTATACATATATATCTATACTATTAATTGGGAAGGACAACTTGAAGCCAAACACCCCCTAATTTTAAAAAAAAATTTCATGAAAATAAAATCAGTTGCCAAACAGAATTAATGACAGCAAAAAAAAAACAAAAACAAAAACAAAAACAAAAACAAAAACAATCTATATTTATGGAAATCATAATAATCTTTTACCATAAAAAGTAGATAATTAAATTCAAAATTAAATATATGTAAACATATCTATTTTGAATATACATAAACATATTTAGTATTAATTTAATATTTTAATATAATTTCGAAATTAATAATTTATATAGAATGAAATCTAATAAAACAAAATCATCATATATCTAAATAAACAAAGATAACATTTTTTTAGAAAAATAAAAAGATAAAAAATATGTTAGCATATGAAATAATCAACTAATCAAATTCTATATAGTATATATACATAACCGATCATACCATCAAATTTTAAAAAATTATATAATTTTAAAATATAAATAAAATTTAAATAAATAAATAATTAAATATTGTTTTGCTAAAATCATGCGAATAAAAATTCTAAATCACATAAATTTCTTATTTTCACATATTAAAGTGGGAATTTCAAAAATACCCCTTTTCCAATACCACTTTTTAAAAATACTCCTCTTTCTAATTTTATCAAAAACTAAAATTTGAAATTTATCAGAAAAATATGTATAAACTTATATTTATAGATACAAATTATATTTACATGTGTGTAAATTTATATATATATATATATTTCATAAGTACCGTATAAATACCTTTTAAAAATCATATAAAAAGCTTATAAAAACTGTGTAAACCTTTTAAAAACCTTATAAAAACCATATAAATGTCGTTTAAAACCTTTCAAAACCTTCTAAATATTTGGATTTTGTTTCCCAGTAGTAATGATGATCTTGATGTACCTTATCAACCATATAAAAGTTTATAATTTTTCATATTTGAAAAGGGGTATTTTTGAAAATGAATAGAAAA
>NW_006238919.1:3391098-3392074 GCF_000375325.1 Capsella rubella | reverse complement strand
GATTTTTTATTTGGTCAAACAGTTAGTTAATGATTATTCTAAACTTCTTTTTTCTTATTAATTTCACACAATCTTAACAAAATAAATCTTCATCCATTGACAATTTGCATATCATTACTATTATCAAATATTAAATAATTGTTTTATCAAATCATAAACTACATTTTGAGATTATAAACATATAAAATTTCTATAAAGATTAAAACTAAATAACAAGTGGATGTATCATATTTAAATGATTTTAACGACTTATTACCAATTTTTTAATAATAAATGGATTATATTTTTCATGATTTAATCTAATTAAAAACAAACAAAATGTCAAATTGGTATGATATAAATGATATAATAAATAAATATCTACAAACATTATCTCACATATACGTACAATGTTAAACTATCATTGACAAAGATGATATATAAGTTTTGGATAACCGGTTGAAATGCAAAAAATTGGTAGTTATATTTAATTCTCAAAATCTCAAAATATTGAACAAAATTCAAATTTGGGACGTATAAATCTCTACTTTTGGACGATTATATGAAATTTTACATATATTAAAATTATATTTAGTTACATGTAAATGGTGTTATTTATTTAAAAAATATATAAACTTATAGGAATGAATACGATACGGGAACATATAATTCGAAAACAAACATTATCTGAATTATTTCTCATAAAAAAACAAAACATGATTAGATATAATTGTTATGAGACACGGTCATAGAGTTAAATTAACTTTCAACTTTCAAATATAAAAGTAAGAGTACGATACGGGGACATGTAATTTAAATTGGTAAGTTTAATTTACACTTTCCTATTTATTTCAAATATTTGGACATGAAATGACAGGTACAAGAAGATAACGTATACTTCGGATAACAAAACTACAATAAATCCATGTATTAAAAAAATAGAAATACCTAAATCTTTAGAAAACAAAAAGGCTAAAACATGAATCTTTGAATTGAA
>NW_006238919.1:3377584-3390998 GCF_000375325.1 Capsella rubella | reverse complement strand
TGAGAAATAAAGATGAAACTGAAAGATCAATAAAATTAAAAATCGAACAAGGAATATTTAAACGAGGAATACGGGTATCCTGTCTAAATCTTTTACCAAGTTTCTTATAATAAACATTGGCAAATGATTATGTTTTAAAAAGAAACGATTACGGGACAGAAGTTTTATGACAGATAGAAGATGGGACGGGACGGGGCGGGGTGGGACGGGACGGGTCATGACGAGACAGAAAGGGACATGACGGGTTTTCAATTCTAAACTACACATAAAACAATTCAAACTAAAGCCAAACCCAAATCCGATTTAACATCTCTAAGCAAGCAGTTAGAAATGTTTTGATTAAATTAAAAAATAAACATGTAATATCACTTATTATTTTCATTTAAATTATTTTAAAATTACAATTTTAAAATTTTATTATGTAATACAATATCTATATTTTACAACTATATGTCTATATATAGTTTATCAAATAAACTCATAAAACAAAATTTTACCAAAATAGCATCTACATAAAAAATAGTAATTTTGTAAAAATAACCCCGCACGTACGTGCGGGTCCATCACTAGTATATATATAAATTTACATACATATAAATATAATTTGTGTCTATAAATATAAGCTTACATATATTTTTCGATAAATTTCAAATTTTATAGTGACTTTTGATAAAATAATAAAAGAGGTATTTTTAAAAACTGGTATTGAAAATTGGCTGTTTTTGAAATTCCTCCCTAAATATATGGCTTTCTATGATTCAGAAAAAGGATTTTAAAATGAATTATTTGAAATGATCATATTGTAGAAGTTGAATTAAAATTAACAAAGGGACAATTTTGAAGAAGCCAATAAAAAACCATAACTCATTTAAAACATGTGCACTGCATAGAGACTCATCATATCTCGATTTTACCTAACTTGCTTAGAAACAACAACTCATACTTAAAATTTTTTAACAATTTAATTACAATACATTATCTAGTTGCTATCATTTAATCTCAATATAAAATTTAAATATATATAAATATTTTGAGAATTTGTTTTGTATAAGAATAAAAGAGAAACACAAACATCTCCATGTTAGTTTTACAATATATGATGTTATTGCTGTAAATATTTTTAATATTGTTTCAATACCATTTAATAATAATAGTTTGAAACAACCACTCATATAATATATCAGCTAGGTACTAACCCACAGTAAATCGTAGGCTAAACTCTTTATTTGATATAAATTTGGAATAATTTATTTTGTTATTATTTTTAGTTGAATATTTATGTATCTTATTATATAAACCTTGGTTTTCAAAGTCAGCCATTAACAAGATCGTGACACGTGTCAATTATAAACGATAAGATGTTAACACGTGGCATAACTAATTTTGTTAATATTTTGATAAAATAAAAATATTATTGACCCTATCGAAAAAGGAAATATATAAATAAATATTATAAAGAATTATATATTAAAAATTATTAATAAATTAAACAAATAACCTAATTTCAGTTATGTCAATTTGGTTTATTAATAAGTTAGGGATTTAAAATTTATAATTAACAGAATATATGACAGTTTTTGTTTACAGAAGAGGATTAAGGTTTAAACTTTAATTTTACAATTAAATCATGTTATTTGTTGGTTTTGGTATATAAATGATAAATAAGAATTATGGTTTATTTTTATAAATTAAAATTATGGTTTAAGCTTAACAATTAAATGAGCTTATATGTCGGAACTTGGTTTTTAAATTTAATAACTCACGTGATCATGATAAGTGTCAAGTAAAAATATAAGATGTCGAAACATGTTATATCTAATTTTGTTAATATTAAGATAGAAAAATAGAATTTTTAAACAACACTAAAAAAATAATTATAAAAAATTAAAGAGAATTTTTGAGAAATACCCCTTTTGGTGTACCCCTTTTCAAAAATACCTACTTTATCTATCCATTTTCAAAAATATCCATGTTTAAATATGAAAAATTATAAAGTTTTATATGCTTTATAGGGTACTTCTATATAATAACTACTACTTTTATAATGTTTTAAAAGGTTCTAAATCGTTTTTACAAGTTTTATAAGGTTTTTAAGTGGTTTTTAAAAGGGTTTAAAAGGTTTTGAAAAGGTATTTATAAGTTATTTTACGCTATATATGAAAGATATATAAAAATTTAAACATATATAAAGGTAATTTGTGTGTATATTTATAAGTTTTCACACATATTTGGATAAATTTCAACGTTTAAAGTGGTTTTTTTTATAAAGTTTGAAATAGGGGTATTTTTAAAAAGTGGTATGGAAAAGGGTATTTTTGATATTTAAAAAGTAAAAAAATTGATATTTATAAAAAATAAATGTGTAAGCTTATATATTTAGACACAAATTATCTTTCTGTGTGTGTAAATTTAAATACCATATATATACATTTTAAAAACGTTTTAAAAATTATTTAAAAAACATATAAAAACTTTTTAAACCTTATAAAAACCTTATTATAGTCTTATAAATGCCGTTTAGAACCTTTTTAAAACTTTATAAATATTTGTATTGAGTCTCCCAATAGTAATGATGATCTAGATGTACCTTATAAACTATATAAAAGTTTACAATTTTTCATATTTGAAAAGGGATATTTTTAAAATGGATAGAAAATTGGTGTAATTTTAAAAAAGGGTACACCAAAAGGGTATTTCTCAAAAATTATCTTTCAACTATTAACCTAACTTTTGGTTTTGCCAGTTGTAGGTTTTACAATTAGAAGGGTTATATGTTGAGTTTATAAATCTACATTATAGTTTTATAATTAAACGAGATTATTTATCGGTTTGGGTTTAGTAAAGAGGAGTGAGATTTAGGTTTCACAATTAAACAAGGTTATTTATCAGTTTGGGTTCATAAAGGAGAATTAGGATTTACAATTTACAAATAAATTAGATTTTGAGTTTAACTAAATACATAATTTTATTCATGATTTTTATTTTATAATATGTTATATTTGTTTAATTTTCAATTTATGTATGAATGTATTATGCCATTGAGCAATTTCATTGTCTAAAACATAAGAGTGAATAAAATATTTTCGAAAATAATTTTTTTAGCTTAAATTAAAGATAACAAAGTTCAATATAAATCGTAATATAGTAATTTTAAATATTTTTACAGAAAATATGTAGTTTTTAGTAATTCGTATATGAAAGATTTTTAATGTTTTCCTCAACGATGCTATAATTTATTCTAGAATCTTTATGTTTATTTGCGTTGTTTATATGAATTTATTTACAAATGACTATATTTGTATGTAACATCATATTTTAGATTGATGTTAATTTGAAATAACTTTACCATCATATTAAATAATAATTAATTAATTTTCATAGTCTGAGAATGATTTTTTGAAATTTTAAAGTTAAGAAATAAATTTTTTTACAAAATGGTATAATCATGTTCTAGAGGATAATTGCTAAATTAAGATTTCTAAAAATATTTTAGCAATATTATGAGTAATGGTGAATAGCTCCCAAATATAACCTCTATAAATTAATACTCGATAAATTAATATTCTCTATAAATTAATAAATTTCTATGGTCCCAACTCGGACCAGTATAATTTTTAATCACATTTTGATAAAATAATAGGATAATAATTTTTTTGAAAATCCTTTGTAAATATATAGTCCCATCAATAATATAAATTAATAATTAGGTAAAAATTTCAAAATATATGTATATATAGACACTTTAGGTTTTGTTAGATTTTATTTTAATTTTGTTTTGAAAAAACTTTCCAAATTAGGAAAATCTCTCTAGAAATTAATAATAATTAATTTATCGATAAATTAAAACCTCTATAAATTAATAGATTTTCATAGTCCCAATATTATTAATTTATAGAGGTTTTACTGTAGCTCCCAAATGTTTTGGTGATTGTCAATTTGACATTGTTAGATTTTTATAATTAAAATTTAATAACGAATTTTAAGAGATATATATATGAAATTTTTAAATGAAATTTCTAGATACTTCAAACCAAATAAATCTCTTTCTAAATGAAACTAATTTCTCTTATTTTTTTTAAAAAAAATTTGGAAATTATTTTTTTTATAAGTTATAATAAATTTTAATTTTAATTTAATTTTAAATAAAGATAACCCGTCAATCGGACGGGTACTAAACTAGTTTCCTATATGTCTTTGTATATCGAAACAAACAATATATGTTTGAATTTTTTTCGATTTTATTTTATAGTTTATAAATTATCTTACGATTTTATATATTTAATTTGTTTGATTATTTTTTATTTATTTTTATTACTCTTAATGTTTTTTCATTATTAATCTTTTCTAATAGCATTTCAATATAATTCTTACAATTTTAAGATTACTTTTATTTATGTACTTCTCGATTAATATAGTAGAATTAAAAAAAAATATAAAAATTGATATTTTGAAATTAGTACGATATGATAATATTTTGATTTGTAGTATCCCAATTAAAAAGAAAAATTGAACTGTCATGATCTTGATTATGTCATGATATCTGGATTTTACCTAAATTATTGGTACAAGATCTTGATTATCCCACCACTTATATATAACACATTTCTCTTGCATGTAATACTACAAGTCAAACTTGGGATTCCCAAAAAAAATTATAATTTTATAGTATGTCGCTTTGTTACATTACCATTTTTTAATACCTTGTTCAGTATACTAATAGGCCATATTAGTTCATTTAATGAGCTTCTCACATTACCTTACAAAACAAGGAATCAAAATTATAGTAACATTTTAAAAGTACCTTATTCAGCAATAGGCCATGTTCTTACTTTGATGAGCTTCTCACGTTACTTTGCTAAACAAGGGATACAAACTTTTAATTACAAACAAAATTTAACAATAATTGTATAACTCAAACTTAATTATCCCTTGGTGCTCTATGTCACTAATTTTAGGAGATTTGTAAAAATACATTTTCTCTATTCCTTTTTTAAAAAATACTATTTTTCTTTATATAAATATATATATATATATATATATAAGATGATTATAGGGGGATTTGCACAAATAACCTTTTAATGATACACTTTTCTACAAATACCTTCTCTAGGTGTCCAGTTTCAAAAATACCTTCTTAATGTACAAAATGACTAAATTACTCTCCTTTAGTATAACCCATGATAAAGAAAAGAATATTTTTTCCAAAACATTTCCCGCCAAAAATTTTCCCGCCAAAAATTTTCCCGCTAAAAATAATTTCCGCCGAAAAAATTCCGACAAAAACTTTCCCGCCATACCTTTTCCGCAGTTCCTTAAAAACCCTTGTAAATCTTTTAAAAGTCATCCAAAACCTTTTAAAACTTTAGTAAACCTTTGTCAATCATTTTATAACATTTATAAACACATGTAAATATCTTTAAACCCCTTATAACCATGGTTAATCAATTAATAAAAACTTTTGTAAACTTATAAAACCCTTTAAAACCCCTTGTAAATCCTTAAAAACTATTTTAAAGTCCTTGTAATGCATTTAAGAACCTTTGTAAACCCCTTAAAAACCTCTGTAAACTTCTAAAATCCTTTAAACCCCCTTGTAAATCCTTTAAAACTATTTTTAAATCTTTGTAAATATCTTTAAAAATCCTTGTAAATCTTTTTAAAACCATTTTAAAACCCTTGTAATTGCTTTTAAAACACTTGTAAATCCTTTTAAAAACCCTTTAAAAATCCTTGTAAATTTTTGAAAACCATTTGAAAATCTTTTACAAATCCTTGTAAATCCTTTAAAAATTGTTATAAACTTATAAAAACTTTCAAAAACCATTGTAAATCCTTTAAAAACCATTCAAAAACCCTTTGTAAGCTTCTAAAACCCTTTAAAACCATTAAACATCTTTTAAAAACCATTTAAAAACTTTTGTTAATCACTTTAAAAACTCTTGTAAATCCCTTTAAAAACCCTTGTAAATCCTTTAAAAGTCTTTAACAATATTGAAAATAAATTCAAATTAAAAACCATTCAAAAGACCATTTTAAATGTTTTGAAAATAAATTCAAATTATCGAATTATATGCTTTAACAACAATTATTTTTCTGAATAATTTTATTTTTAATGATTTTTTACAGTTATAATTTTAATTATTTTCTTATTAGTATTAGTAACTTAATATATTAATTTGATTCTTATATTTCTATAAGATAATAAATTAATTTAGTCTCTCTATATTTTTGTATAGGTTACTTTTACACGTGTCAAAACTTTATCGAGATACTTGATAAGTGTCACGATTACATAAGTTTCTATCTTTGAAAACCAAGTTTTGTATAATAAGATATCTAATTTTTTCTTTAAATCTCTTTTTTTACCAAAATAAAACTACCAAAATAAATACATTTTTTATGTACTACTAATTTACTTGTACTTATTTACATACACTACTATGTAAATATTATTCGCTTAATTGAAAACTTCAAGAAAGAAAAAAATGAACTTATTCAAATCAAAACAATATCTAAGCAATATGGATGTTGCAACATGAAGTTTGAATGTATAAGTGCTGGATACTTACATAAGTCATGTATAACATTAAGTATTACCAGATAACCAAATTTGAAGGCGGTTTTAAGGGAACCCCCAAAAATCCCTGGATTTTTTAGAAGTTTAATACCTTAACTTTTTCGTTAGAATAAAATACGTATACTAATTAACATATATATATATATATATATATATATTCCAATTAACGACTTCAAAATAAAAATAAAATTCTAAGTTTACCCTTTCATCTATAGGAATTATTAATTTTAAATGATGCGGTAATATTTTTATAATTTTATTTGTATTTTTTTAATTTAAACTCAAAAATATAGATGGATATTTTTGAATATAACTTTTTTTAATTTTAACTCAAAATTATTTTTGTAAAATATAAAATAAAAATAGAAAGAAAATCTAAAAATCTACAAACCTTAGCGTTTTCTAGATGGAGTTAATAATTCTTTTCATTCCAAACATATACTATCATGTCCTAAGAGAATAATAAAAAGGCCAACAAATATTTTCCTCACCAAATCCTTTGTAATTTAGATTATTATTATTGTGAGATCCAAATCAAATCCGCAAGGGGCCAACCAAAAAACACTAAAACCTATGATGTGGCTGTGGTCCCACGGGGCGGGTTGTTACAAGTTTGCAATAGAATAAAGCATAATTGTTACTGCTAAGGGACTCCTCCTTTCGCATTATACAACAGATTGGACAAGACTCCTCGCATAAATCTCTACACCTCAACAAGATCGAGTTCATACTTTCCTGCTACGGTATGTTTTTCAAGCTGTTGTCTATGGAATTTGGAGAGAGCGGAATTGTAGGAGACACGGAAACGCACCAATACCACCACCTCAACTCACGAAAAGGATCGATAAACAAGTTCGAGATCAACTTTCGTCAATTCGGAAAATGGGGATCTCCGGTATGCAGCGGGTTTCCAAGTGTGGCTTCAAACTAGAACATAATTTTGTCGTCTATTTCTTAATCTTTTCGAAGTTTTAGTCCAAAAACGATGCACTTGATGTAAAAACGTTTATTTTTTCTTTTGAATATAATTTAACATTGCATTCAAAAAAAAAAAAGCATAACTGTTTTCTATAACCTTAAGAAGTGCTTAAATATGTCTAATACACGTCAAGGATCAATATTGGAATTAGGAAAAACCTCAGGCCTCCTTTTAAATATTCAAAAATTGAAAAACTCGAGTTGGATTGTAAGGTTTGTGACCGATGTCTATCGACACTACCTCTGGAAATCGTCTCCAAGTCTGCTTGCTTAACTCCAATGCTCCAAGAAGCTCTATTATGCTCCAGTCCGTGCCAAGTAGCTCCTAGTACTACAAAGACTTAAAAATACCCTAAGAGCACAAAATGACTTTAAAAAAACAACTACTCTCATGGTTAAAAATTAGTCTTAGGCGAAAAAATTGAATCGAATGCGCCAAACCGAAACTGAACCAAATAAAACTGAACATAAACCGAAATTAAAAAACCGAATGGATCTCAAGAACCAAAAGTATTGGAAACTGAATCCTATGGAAACGAAACAAGAACTGAATGAATATCCATAATCTGATATACAATTGTATATACTTTAAAATATTTTTTGGACTCATTGGGTACCACAGGAAATTTGTGGAGGGATTTTTAGGTATGGCTGCTAAATGATTGACGCAATTCTCATGTAAGAAAACAAAGTTTGAGTGGACCGTGCGAAGAGTTTTGAAAACAGGACATTTTTCCAAAATTACACTATTAAGTTCCTAATCGTTTATAATAATTGTTATTAGACAGATAATAATATTATCTTAAGAAACTTTTACAGTAATTACCATTAGTCTATAATATAAAATTGTACGTTACACGCCAAAGAACAACATCTAATAATTAAATAAACCAATAGAACGTGACCATATAAAAAAAACACTAAAAAAATATGTAAATCTGCTGAACAAAATTGTAGCTATTATCCTTCTTCTCTATATAGGAGACATCTAAAGATCCGAACTGGTGACTCTTCAAACTTGAAAGACAGAGTAAAATGAACATCATTTGGAACATTTCTATTTGTGTTTCAGCTTTTGTTGTTGTACTGATCACTAGATGGTGGTACCGATGGTCAAACCCAAAGTGCAATGGCAAGTTACCTCCGGGATCAATGGGGTTTCCGATCATCGGAGAGACACTAGCCTTCTTTAAGTCTCATGGATTCTATGAGACCTCGCCGTTTCTCGAAAAGAGGATGTCCAGGTTAGATGCTCAAACTAAACTTTTTGAACAATATATAATTTGCAAACGTTTTAAATCATCTTGCGAACGTTTTAGGTACGGGTCACTATTTAAGACCAACATATTTGGTTCCAACACCGTGGTAGTCACGGACCATGATGTTATGTATGAGATTTTAAAGCAAGAGAACAAGGCTTTCATGTTTAGTCTTCCAGATGGGTTTTTTAAAGTGTTTGGGAAAGATAAAGAATTGGTTGACCATGGGAAGACACACAAGCATGTCAAACAAATCACTCTGAACTTTCTTGGCACTGAAGGTTTGAAGTGGAAGTTGATAAAAGACATGGACCGAGCTACCGGCGAGGATCTTAAATCAAAGGCTACCTTGGGGAGTTTGGATATTAAGGAGACAGTTTCAAACGTATGTACATTCTCCCTCTGATCTTTTAGCCTTATTTTTTCCAAAAATAGATGAATTTTTTTGCGAGTCTATGCAAATTTATTTCGAATTTTATTGGTTTTAACAATTTATATTATACAGAATATTTTTCGTTGGTTGAATTCTGTTTATATATGCATTAAATGAAGTTTTTATATAAAATTAAGCAAAAATCTAATGATTTATTAATTTGTGTGCATTTATTTAGAAAATCATGAATTCTAGACCGGAAAGAGTATTATTTATTTTAATTTGATTTTTGTTGATGAATTAAAATTTAATTTGAGTTTAAGGATAATTTTGTTTGATTACTTTTGTAGCTGATAATTAAGCACTTGACACCCAAGTTGATAAGTAACCTCAAATCAGAGGCTGAAGAGAATCTTATGGACATCTTCATGGCCTTCAATCTTGATTGGTATAAGTCATCTTTTAGTTTCTCTACCTGGAAATCGTTTTATATAGCTATTATGGTAAGTACTTTTATCTTTGTTTTTGAAATTTATCTTTGTCAAATGTTTTGTCTATTAGATTTTGTACACTAGAAAGTCTAAAAGTTGTTTCAATCAATTGCATCCAGGCACGCAAATCTGCGATGAATGTGATACGCGATGTTCTCTTATCAAGGAAAGAATCGGAAGAGAAGCATGAAGACATCCTTAACACGATGCGAAAAGATGTCATATTCGATGACCAAGCCGTTGTGGACAACGTCTTTGCTATTCCGGTGGCCGCTAAAGATACTACCTCTACAATTGGTTCCATGGCAGTAAAATACATTACTAATAACCATAAAGTCTTTTTAGAGTTGAAGGTAATTTATATCGATACATAGGCTAACAACACTTGCTAAAAGAGGACAAATGAATTTGACATTATATGGTTTATTGTATGGCAGAAAGAGCATGATGCTATCCTTCAAAATAGAGTGGATAAGAACTCTGGAGTGAGTTGGGAAGAGTACAAAAACAACATGACTTTCACCAACATGGTAACTTCTATATGTCTTTTAGTAATTTGAATTATAGTATAAGGAAGATTATAAACCAAGCATGTGTTGCGATGCAGGTGATTAATGAGACTCTTAGACTTGCAAATGTGACTCCAGTATTGTTTAGAAAGGCTTTGAAAGATGTTGAAATTAAAGGTAATTACTACTAATTAAAATGCTTCCACTTTTTGAAACATATTGTCAACTTTTTTCTATATAAAACAATATGTTGTGCGGAAACTGGTAACAGGATATACGATTCCAAAGGGCTGGATGGTTGTAGTTGCAAGTTCATTGATACATTATGATCCTGCGATATATGAGAACCCTTACGAGTTTAATCCGTGGCGATGGGAGGTATATTCTGATTCTAGTCTATGTAAAGCATTTTCGATATCTAATTTAATTATCATCCAAAGAATGTAAAATTTGTATGAATGTGAAACAGGGCAAAGAGCTGGTTCATGGTTCTAGGACGTTCATGGTATTTGGAGGTGGGTTGAGATTGTGTCCTGGTGCAGAATTTGCAAGACTTCAGATTGCAATATTCATTCACCATCTTGTTACCAACTACGAATTCTCTATGGAACAAGACTGCGAGATCACTCGTACACCTCTAGTTTCTTTTCCCAATGGCATCAATCTCAACATCTCTCATGCTACTCCCACTAGTTGACTTGGAGATGTTTAGTCTATCTTATATGAAATAAGCCTAAATCTAAGTACACGTTCTATTGTAAGCTTCATATATATATCCAAAGATTATCAAGATTTGCTTAAAGTTAAATAAAGGATTTGAACACTTGGATATTTTTAATTTCGTAGATTTAGAAGTGTGTATTCGGATTTTGGTCAATTTCGGATTTTTGGTGGTGAGCATTGGAAACTTCAATAATTGTGAAGTACAGTATTCGGATTTTGGTCAATTAAATGATGTCAAATGGTTTCCACATCAATAATTGTGTTAAATGTGTATCTACATCAATGTAAAGTAGGAAGTTTAATATATCAAACTACCTACAGTATATTATATGACCTGATGTAAAAACTAAACGAAATGTAATTACCTAACTCATATTAAACTTCATATTAAACGCGTATTTGATTTCTAAATGAAATGTAATTACCTAGAACTTCATAAAAATTTAATACATCTTGTAGCAAAATATATAGAAAAATTTAAAATCAACCTTACTGAAAGATCTACTGAACGTTTTAATTAAACTCTAGTAATTATGATTCTCAAAATAGGACTAATTTAAGTTTTTCTTTCAAACTTAGAAGTTCTAAGTTTACGTCAGTGTTTGTTTATGTCCGTCCGTTTACGTCCGTGTCCATTTATGTCCATTTAAGTTTGTAGTCCATTTATGTATGTCCATTTAAAACGTGCTGGACAATAATATCCATTTATGTTGATTTTTAACCATTTTGTATATTTCATATTTGAGATTTACTACGTAAATACCCGCACTATGTTGCAAAAATATTGTTCTAGTTTTTATTAATTTGTTTTTATATAAAGTTTTATGTTTTTATTTTGTTATAAATTATTATGGAGAAGTTTTTCAAAAGGTTTACTATTAGAACAATATAAACGTAAGTGTTTCCAGCAAAAATGTTTCCGCAAAAAAAAATTCCCGCCAAAAAAAGTTTCCGTAAATTTCCCGCCAAAAAAACATTTTCCGCTAAAAAAATTCCCTCCTAAAATTTTCTTCTATAAACATCCTTCCAAAAATTTCTCGCTATAAACATCCTTCCAAAAAATTTCTCGCTACCAGTGTTTAAATTAGTTTATGTAATCAGAAAAAAACTTTTAAAATAAGTAATATAAAAACTTTTAGTTAGGTGCAAATGGATGCTTCTAGTTGAAGGGTTTGAAAACTTGAGTTAAAAATTAAAACGTGTTAAATATTATTCATATATTACATTGTGGTTGACTGAGTTGAACAATTTTCTCTTCTTATTTTTTAATTACTTCAATTTTTTGGGTTAAATAAGTTGAATCAAAAAATTTCAATTTCTTTAAGTCAAATAGTAAAAATCAGGTGAATAACTTTTTTTTTTGACAAATTTTTCATCTCAAGTTGTACAACC
Organism: Capsella rubella; assembly: GCF_000375325.1. Lineage (NCBI taxonomy): Eukaryota > Viridiplantae > Streptophyta > Magnoliopsida > Brassicales > Brassicaceae > Capsella > Capsella rubella. The sequence goes on along the minus strand of NW_006238919.1, from coordinate 3,378,696 downwards.
ATTTTCACCCTTAATAAACTGAAATTAATTTTATATTATAATTAACGTATAAGAGATATAATGGTTAAATATTGACATCAACAAATTAAAATACCAATTATTTATATTTCTGAATAAAATAGAAGAAAGATAACGTTGAAAGTTTCGATGAAAAACACGTTTTGTATTTTTCTATGAATTAATACTATAAAATACTGCATTATTGGTTCACTTGAATAGTTTACTTACTGGTCCATATATTTTCTCAGTTACGTGTGACGATTGTGAATTTGTACCTGACTTGTTTTTTTTTTTTTTTTTAAGTGAGTATTTGATTTTAAATGAAGTGTTATGGATGCATAAGAAGTTCATAAAAATATAATATATTTTGTAGCAAAATATATTGAAAACAATTTAACTTTTAATACTATATGATTATAAAAGAAAAGTTTTGACCAAGTGCTAATAGCTCAATTGGTAAAGATCTTTAGCAAAAATTGATAGGTCGCCAGTTCAAGTAATGTCTAGGCCGAAACCATATAACATGTTTTGGTTTTGGGTCTGAAATTATATATGGATTTCGGTCCAGAACTCTTTGATTATTCAAAAAGAAAAGGGAGATTTGCACAACTAACCTTTATTATGATACCCTTTTTTACAAATACCCTCTCTAGGTGTTCATTTTCAAAAATACCCTCTTCAATGTACAAAATGACTAAATTACCCTCCTTTATTATAACCCATGATGAAAAAGGAATATTCTTTCCAACAAAAAGAATATTCCTTCCGAAAAATTTCCCGCCAAATTTTCCCGCCAAAAATTTTCGGCAAAAATTTTCCCGCCAAAAAAATTTCCCGCCAAAAAAATTCCGACAAAAATTTTCCCGCCAAAAATTTTCAGCTAAAATTTTTCCGCAATTTCTTTAAAAAACCTTGTAAATATTTATAAATCCCTTAAAAAATCCATTAAAAACTCTTGTAAATCTTTTAAAAGTCATCCAAAACCTTTCAAAACTTGAGTAAACCTTTGCAAACCATTGTAAATCATTTTATAACATTTATAAACACTTGTAAATCCCTTTAACCCACTTATAACCATGATAAATCATTTAATAAAAACTTTTGTAAACTTC
>NW_006238919.1:3377234-3377484 GCF_000375325.1 Capsella rubella | reverse complement strand
CCTTAAAACCCATTTTAAAGAACTTGTAATACCTTTAAAAACTTTTGTAAACCCTTCAAAAACCTTTGTAAACTTCTAAAAACCTTTAAAACTATTTTTAAATCTTTGTATGCCTTTAAATATACTTTTAAATCCTTTTAAAAACACTTGTAAATCCTTTTAAAAAAGCTTTAAAAATCCTTGTAAATTTTTAAAATCTTTTAAAAATTTTTGTAAATCCTTTTAAAACTGTTATAAACTTATAAAAACT
>NW_006238919.1:3336213-3377134 GCF_000375325.1 Capsella rubella | reverse complement strand
TTTTTGGCGGGAAAATTTTGGCGGGAAAGTTTTTGGCGGGAAATTTTTGGGGGGGAAATTTTGGGGGAAAATTTTTGGAAGGAATATTCCTTCCTTTGTGAAAGAATATTATTTTAAATAGGGGTAAAATAGCCATTAAAAATTAAGAAAGGGCAAAAATGAAAATGGTAAAAAAAGAGGGTATTTTTAAAAGAGGGTATCATAAAAAGGTTATTGTTATCAATTTCTCAAAAAAAAAAGAGTTTTGTACTGTTCAAATATCAATCTATACTAGTATTGTAAAATATAATTTAGTTTAAAATTATTATATTTAATTATATTAAAATTTTATAATAAAACAGATAAATTATATTATAGTACCAGTAATCTTAAAAAGCGGTCAAAGCAGTCATCTAGACCCCATTTAAACGACCGTCAAAAATTACATAAATTCAACTTTATAATTTTTAAATAAATAAGTATATTATTTCAATTTTGTAAGTTTTATATTCATATATATATTTAGAAATATTTATATGTTGTTGATAGAAATTAAACAAACATTTTTCTCATATTTGTTTATAATTTATTATTCTCCTTTTCTCTAAACATATAGTTTTACATAATATTTTTTTATCTATGATATTATATATATAATATTTTATCTTGTAAACGTTTAAACCGCTTAGAATCGTGTAAATTCAGTATTCTAGATACTATCTTTTGATTTCCACCTAGATATCATCTACCTCTTTTTTAGGACGAAATGAAATGACAAAATATATATAAAAAAAAATTTAAATAGTAACTTATTAAATACTTTAATATATATATATATATTTTGGACAAAAAATACTTTAATATATTTATGTTTTTATTGTTTTCTAGCAATGCCAATATAAAAACAGCATGGAATCAAACCAATATATTAAAATTAAACTAAATTAAAAATGATTCCACCGTATATATTGGTTAGAGAGACGTTGAGAGTTTCCATGAGAATCACGTTATGTACTTTTTAAAATTAATATAACAACGATTGGTTCACGTGAAGATAAGATAAGATAATATTGGTCCATATTCACATAATTGAGTCTGTACCTGACTCGTTTTAAATATACGGTTTATATTGGTTACGTGTGACGATTGTGAATCTTCAGTTTACATTGTTTCATGATTGATTCATTCACGTGAAGACGATTTTGTCTTAATTTTAATATATATATATATATAGAAGATTTTGTCTTTATAAGAATATATTATATATATAGAGATTAGAAGAGATTTGGTGTGAGTTGTGACGATGTGAAAGATCTGTACCTGACTCATTTTGTAATTTATAACTAAATTAATACATAGATCTGTAGCTAAATTCATTTTATAACTTCAATGATTGTTTTTTATGCTATTGTTAATTAAAACAACATGTCAAATAATCTGATATCTATTAGATTAGTAAAATAATGAAATATTGGTTGAACGGGTTAAATTTTGAACCAAATTATAATTAAGAAAGAATTATTTTTAACAATCAAGGATATAACCAGGATAATCTATGGATTACTTCATATATGAGCACTATTCCAGACCGAAATTTAGGGTTCTTCGATCCTAAATCAATTTGGGGGAAATATTAGAAAGGCAATATTGTTTTTCGATTAGTCTACTTAACCATGTGAAGATAAGACTTAACTCAAGTTAGCGTTTTCGTATGCCGTAAACGACAGTTAAGTATTGAGTACGATTCAACCAACGGTTTAATAAACAAACAGTTTTACAAACAAAATTAAATAACCTGAGTATTTTTAATCTAGTTCGAACTACATGTATTAAACGGCAAAAATAGAAAAAGATGGCAAATTGAAAAGCTTTTTTTTCTTTATTGAAAGAAACCCAATTTTTACTTTTATACATCGTTATTTTTTATTTTCCATAAAATAGAAATTAAACTGTTGACAAAAAAATTAAAACAACCAACAAACTAAAGCAATAACCAGTAACTGATCAACTTCATAAGTCAATTAGTTAAACCATTAATTCAATAAAACAATACTATTTAGCATCCTAAAACATGTTTCTAACCAAATTCCACCGGAAACATAAATAACATATACCAAAACAAATAACTCGAGATCCTATATCAACCCTTTCTTTATCACCATGATACCATAATCACATTTTTTGTTTACCTATAGTACAACAGAAAAGAGATGCATGAATATTATCACAACTACTCAATATGACGATCCTCCCATCAATTAAGCAAGTAAGCTCTACACACAAGAAAAATAAAATGCAATGACACATAATCAAACCCAAAACAATAGTCAACTACACATTTTATGAAGCTAAAACGCCTCCAGCCAGCATTAGTGTCGATCGATACCCCTCCTAGGATCGATCACCACCTCAACACGATTGGTCTCGATTGATAACCACCTGATGTCGATACTGCCTCCATAAAAACCCTGGAATCAACTCTTGCCACTCCTAACATTGAATCCCTGCTCCAAAACCGATCCCCACAAACCATAACAGTAAAACATGAGCAAACCAACAAAAAACTATACAAGCAGCCACATATCCAAATCCACAAATCCATATGCACACTCAAACAAGCATAAAAACATTCCATCAAACTTAGATAAACCATGCCCACGCACTCACCTCTAATTTTGATTGATTGTAAACAAAAAACAGATTAGGATTTACAAAAGACAGCTCTGAAACATATATTTATTCTTTAGGATTTCATAAAATTCTAATGTTCATGCAAAGAAAGTTATGTATGCGGATGATATTTCAAATTTTAATGGTCATGCAAAGCAACAATCAAGATCTAACAACAACTTAGCATACGATTTATAACAAAGATAGATTATTATATCTGGCTACTTATGAATCCCAAGTATTATTAGTTAGACAAAGTGATGCTATAGCCCGTAGCAAGCACGGCCCTGTCCACATTATTAGAACCCAACTCTATAACCCACAATATAAAACCATTACATGTCCTTTGAAATTAACCCATACGAAAGTTTTTGCAAAAAAACTGAAACTTTTAACTTTTTTTTTTTTTTTTGTCAAACTGAAAGTCTGAAACTTTAACTTTTACACATCGAAATAATTTATATTTTTACTTGAATATTTATTTCCCGAAATATTAGCAGTTAAAATGTTTTTACCTACTCAAGGCATTTCATTTCCAAAGTCAGTACTAATTATGTTTTGTATCTATTTTTACTAATTAATTTTTCTTTTTTTATTTAGCTTTTTCTTCAATGTATTTTAGTATAGCTTTCTATTGGTGTATTTCCACTACTCAAAACATATATATATCTTTGAACTCTTTCTTTCGTATTCTATAAATAATATATTTTCTCAGTATTAATGCGTTTCTCAAAAATATAACACATATTACAGTCTATAACACTTTTAACGATTCATATAAAATAAAATAAAATAGTGAATTAAATGAATATAATTAAATATAATTATCTTTTAAAATTTAAAATTATTTATAAATATAAATAATACTAATAATGGAAATTAAAAATGTTAAACAAACAAATTTTCTTTCTTTTATCCTTATAAGTTGTAGTATAGTACTTTGTCCCCCCCGTAGTATAGTACCTTACCAAACTGTGCGGAGAAAGTAAATTTTAAATAATATTATTTGGCACATTTGTCACGCTTTATATTAAGTATAATAACTTCTGAGATTTGATTATTTTATAGTGATTATTAAGAAGAAAATAATTTCAACTTTCATTAATTTGGTTCAAAAAATAACATATTATATAATCTATATTTAGGTAATAAACAAATCAATTGATCTGTTTCATTTTTCCTCTGCAGCTTGAGCAAGAGCAACAATGGCGACACTAATGACCATTGACTTACAAAACTGTTTCATCTTCATCATCTTATCACTTCTTTGTTACTATCTCTTATTCAAGAAACAAAAAGGCTCACGCGCTGGCTGTGTTCTACCTCCAAGCCCTCCTTCTCTACCAATCATCGGTCATCTTCATCTTCTCCTCTCAAATCTTACTCACAAGTCACTTCAGAACATATCCACTAAGTTCGGTTCTTTTCTTTATCTTCGTGTCGTAAATTTGCCTATAGTTCTTGTCTCTTCCCCATCAGTGGCTTACGAGATCTACAAGACACATGATGTGAACGTCTCGTCTCGAGTTGCAACTTCCCTCGGCGACTCTCTTTTTCTTGGATCTTCTGGTTTCATCACTGCTCCTTATGGAGATTACTGGAAATTCATGAAGAAGATGGTTGCTACAAAGCTTCTCCGGCCGCAAGCGATTGAGCAATCACGAGGCGGCCGGGCAGAGGAGCTACAAATGTTTTATGAGAACCTTTTGGATAAGGCAATGAAGAAAGAGAGCATTGAGGTTAGTAAGGAAGCAATGAAGCTTACTAATAACATCATATGTAGGATGAGTATGGGGAGGAGTTGTTCAGATGAGAATGGTGAGGCGGAGAGAGTTAGAGAATTGCTTGTCAAGTCAACTGCCTTAACGAAGAAGATCTTTTTCGCAAACATGTTTCCTCGAATCCCGCTGTTTAAAAAGGAGATAATGGGAGTTTCTAGCGAATTCGACGATTTGCTAGAGAGGCTTCTTGTGGAACATGAAGAGAGAGTTGAGGAGCATGAAAATAAGGACATGATGGATTTGTTGTTGGAAGCTTACCGGGACGAAAACGCGGAGTATAAGATCAGTAGGAAGCAGATTAAGTCTTTGTTTGTGGTAAGAACACTCTTCTTTCACTTCACATTTGGTCAATTTATTGAGAATCAATGTCAATGTTATATGTTATGTACTTATGTAGGAGATTTTCCTTGGAGGAACTGACACTTCCGCGCAAACAGTACAATGGATATTGGCTGAACTTATTAACAAGCCTAACATTCTTGAGAGAATTAGAGAAGAAATCGATTCGGTTGTAGGGAAATCAAGATTGATGAAAGAAACTGATCTACCAAACCTGCCTTATTTGCAAGCGACGGTTAAGGAAGGACTACGAATGCACCCTCCATCGCCGCTCTTGGTTAGAACATTCCAAGAGAGTTGTGAGGTCAAAGGCTTTTACATGCCAGAGAAGACAATGCTTGTTATTAATGTTTATGCTTTGATGAGAGATCCTGATACTTGGGAAGATCCTAATGAGTTTAAGCCAGAGAGGTTCTTACTTTCTTCGAGATCAAGACAAGAAGATGAGAAAGAGCAAGGCATGATGAAGTACCTTCCTTTTGGAGCTGGAAGGAGAGGCTGTCCTGGATCAAATCTAGCTTATCTCTTTGTAGGTATCGCGGTTGGTGTGATGGTTCAGTGTTTTGATTGGAAAATCAAAGAAGACAAGGTTAACATGGAAGAAACTACTGCAGGAATGAATCTAGCCATGGCTCATCCGTTTAAGTGTACTCCTGTGGTTAGAAACGACCCTTTAACTTTGAATCTTGAGAATCCGAGTTCATGACTTTGCTTACAGCTTTGTTATGATGTGTTCAAAAACGTTCAACTTCATTATGTTTGTTGTATTTGAAAGTTTGTTTTATTGAATAAAGATTGTTCTACTAATAAATTTTATGTTATGTTTTAAAAATCAACTACTACTACACTAGTCTTCGACTCTGCTTTTAGTGTTTCGTTTTCTAACTGATATGACCCAGGCCCAGTACAAACCAGCATAGTAGTGGATTTTTTTCTTTTATATAGCTTTAAAGTGCAAATTAATAATTAGGCGATGAAACAGTAATTAGAAATTTAGAAGTAGGGTTTTATGCAAAAAAAAAAAGAATTAACTTCCAAAGCTGTTATGTTTTGCAACTTTGTCCTTCAATTCTCAAAAGTTCAAAAATAACTCGTTAAATCAAAAATGATATGCAATATAACCCGTCGCCCACCGTTAAATTTGTAAAGTATTGATAAATAGTATATTAAATCGAAGCTTAGATGAGGAGATCAAATCTATACTGTAAATTTTGAATATCTAATATATGTGACCGTAGTATTCAACTACTGATCCGTTTTATAGAGAATCTATATATATCACATCCTCCTTCTATATGAAGAGAACTCTTATTACAAGCTCTCGACCTTGGCTTCCGGCTTACGGTCTGTGCCAGTTGATCATTTATGAGGAGGACATCTTACGATCTAAATCTTTATTGTCTTTGTATTGTCTTAGCTTCAATTTGTATGAACTTCTCTCGTTTGAAATTTGTAGCGAATGAAAATGCTTTGGTCCAAAAGAAAGATCTCATATAGATAATCAAGTGTTAATAGTTTAATTGGTAAAAATCTCTGGTAAAAGCTTAGAGGTCGCCGGTTCGAGTAGCGTTTGGGACGACACTATATAACATGCTCTGATTTCGGGCATAAGGGGATGTATGTACTTACGGGCCCAGAACCTTTTCGATTATTCAAAAAAAAAAAATCTCATTTAGATTAATTATTTGGATATATATATATATATTCAAATGTTACAAATGAATCAGAAGAGCACATGATCAAGAGAAAATTAAATGCATCCTAATATCTTCCATTAAGCATCCTAGTATCCTCTTTTAAGAACACATCACCTGTCACGTCTCCTGTAAGTACTAAAATTGTATATTAGTTATTTGATAAAATTGATAAATGGTTCATGACTCTACTTTTACTCCAGATCCCAAGATATATGTGAATACAATGATATCACCAGTCCCACAATACATGATGAGACAATTATTTCACAAGTAGATTAGATGAGTAATTTGTCCTGTTTTTTTTTTTTTTTTTTTTTTTTGGCAAAAACAAACTAAATTAAATTAACTCATAATAGTCAATTGGACGGAAAATTGTTTACAAACTCAAAAAATGCAGAATAGTTAGAAATTTGCGTATCAACTTATCCGCTTTTATACTTATATTTTTGGAAATAAGAGACAGAGAAAAAAAATGAGTAATTTATCCTTACTATTTATATTTGAGTTATCTGTCCTTTTTGTTTTTTGAAATCTTATATTGTTTTAGAAATTTTACAAGAGTTACGGTGATTTATCATAAATATGTGGAATATAACTAGAGAAATACCACTCTGTATACTCAAATATATGAAAAATTAAGTATTTGACATTAGTATTTTTTAAATTAATTCCCTTTCATAGTTACTTTAGTTGGACAAAAATACCTCTATATATGGTAACAAATAGCTTAGCGAGATGAAGTACTAAATATCAATAAATTATAGACTTTTTTATCCAACATTTATAGGTCATATGTTTTTAGCTTCTACAATATGATACAATTATTCAACACGATAATAAATGATTTATCAGAATTATTTCAAACTTAACATATAACTTATAATTTTATCACGATACGATTTCATTTATACTGTTAATAAATTATTTAGCATAACACTAAAATCACACAAAAAAATTACAAAACATTATTTTTTTCAAGATTTTGTGTTTCGTTCTGTCTTATTATTATTTTTTTTTCTAAAACTTCACTATTATTTTATTTTTCTAAAAAATACTATGAAATATTTCTTTTAAAAAAAATTCATTTATTTTTAAAGAAGAAATTTTTTATTTCTTAGTTGACTATTTTAGATTTAGAGTATTAATTTTTTAAAGATAAGATATAGCGTTTAAGATGAATGTTTCGTTTTAAAACATAGTTTTTTGTAAGAATTGTCCATTTAAAAACTTTATAATACAAAAGACAAAAAAAAATAGAAGAGAGACATCACCGTAGCTTATTTGTTTATTTGTTTATGTGTCTCTCAAATGATATAATATCTCTTACTATAATTAATATTTTATTTCAGAGATGTGAACAAACCACACCCTTTGTCTAACACAGTAACATGCATAATTGAAGTAGATCTTTCTTATTTTCTTCAAGAATCTTTTATTATTATATACTATAAAAGTCAGTCCTCAATTAAAAAAACACACACAAACACACAAAAATACACGTTTTAAGGAATATAAATGAATAAAGGGGAAATTTTAAAATTATCACTTTTAAAAAATACTCTATTTTCAAACTTTATCAAAAAAACTTTAAAATCTATCTAAATATGTTTATAAACTTATAAATATTCACACAAATTACTTTTGTATGTGTATACAATTTTATATAACTTTCATAAATATTGTAAAAATAACTTATAAAGTTTTTTAAAATACCTTATAACCCCTTTTAAAAACTTTATCAAATTTTTAAAAACGATTTAAAACCTTTTAAAAAATTATGAAATATTTGTATCGAATTTTCCAGTAGTGGTTATTATATAAAAGTACCTTGTAGTTCATATAAAATTTCATAATTTTTTATATTTAACAGGGATATTTTTGAAAATAGATATATTAAGGGAGTAATTTAAAAAAGATACACTAAAAGAGATAAAAGAAATCTTTGCATCGACTCTTTAAATTATAAAGCTCCATACTATAAAAAAAATATAAACCTAGACTGTTAGCTTATTAAATATAAGCTAATCACATGGTTGTTAGCAGAATTAATTGCCTCATTTGTTTTAATAATCTCATTTGTTTATACGTCTCAATCCCTTCTAATTTTTTTTAATTCATATCTTATAAAATACATATTTATTTATGCGTGTGATGTTTTATATCATATCTTTTAAAATACATATCTTTTTAATTCATATCTTTTAAAATACATATTCAGAGAGCAATAACAGATAATGTGCTTATAACTCATGAAACCCTACACTATCTCAAAACTTCCAAGGCTCAAAAAGATGTTTTATGGCGATAAAGACCGATATGAGCAAAGCTTACGACAGGCTGGAATGGGACTTCATAAAAGCAGTCCTTGAAAGAATGGGTTTCCACAACCAATGGATCCAATGGGTTATGCAGTGCATAACCACTGTCTCCTATTCTTATTTACTAAATGGGCAAGCCAAAGGACTGGTAATACCCCAGAGAGGTATTCGACAAGGAGACCCTCTCTCCCCTTATCTGTTCATCCTCTGCAGTGAAGTTTTGTCTGGACTTTGCAGTAAGGCTCAGGATCAGGGAAGCTTACTGGGAATTAGAGTTGCAAAGGGCAGCCCTCGAATTAATCACCTCTTGTTTGCTGATGATACCATGTTTTTCTGCAGTACTGAGCCAAAGAGCTGCAACAAGTTGGCCAGTATCCTCCAGAAGTATGAACAGGGTTCTGGGCAGAAGATAAACCAAGAGAAATCATCTATAACCTTCTCAGCCAAGACAAAAAAAGCAACAAAAGACAGGGTGAAAAGAATCCTGAACATCCATAAAGAAGGAGGCAAAGGTAAATATTTGGGGTTACCTGAGGTTTTTGGGAGGAAAAAAAAGGATGTTTTCAGCATGATAGTGGACCGTATCAAGCAAAGAGCAGTTAGCTGGTCTTCAAGATTCTTATCCTCTGCTGGAAAGCTAACTCTGCTCAAGTCAGTTTTAGCTGCTATGCCCACTTACACAATGGCCTGCTTTAAGCTACCAATTTCCTTATGTTCCCGTATCCAGTCAGCACTCACAAGATTCTGGTGGGATTCAAACAAAGGACAGAAGAAGATGTGTTGAATCTCTTGGACAAAAATGACCAAATCCTTCAGAGATGGGGGACTCGGCTTCAGAGATATTAAGGGCTTTAATGATGCACTCCTTGCAAAACTGAGCTGGCGGATCCTCACTAAACCACACTGCCTCTTGGCAAGAGTTCTGTTGGGCAAATACTGTCCTACCTCTGACTTTCTAGACAGCCCTGTACCAAGTTCAGCTTCTCATGGATGGAAGGGCATTTGCATTGGCAGAGATCTACTTAAACCCAAACTAGGTAAAATCATAGGCACAGGACAATCCATTTCTGTTTGGAATAGTCCCTGGCTCTCTCTCTCTCAACCCCCCAACAACCAATAGGTCGTCCCACAAAGGACTGGCAAGACCTAAAAGTTTCCGACTTATTGTTACCTGAATCTCGGGAATGGAATGTGCACCTGGTCATGAAAATTCTTCCCGCTTATGCCCAGGAAATTCTCAAACTCCGACCCAGTAAAAAAGGTGCTCCTGATGCCTGGGCTTGGCTTCCATCTGTTTCGGGTGAGTATTCTGTAAAATCTGGGTACTATGAGACCACTTCTGATGCAGCAGCATCTTCCTCTCCCCCTGATCATTTGCCTAATCCCTTGGACGATTTTAATTGGAGCTCTTCGATATGGCGGGTTAAAACTGGTAAGGTCCCAATCAGAGTTGCAAGAACACAATACACAAGTTTTGTTGAATGGGTAGTTATGACTACCTCTTTTTGGCTTTTCTTATATTTATATCAAAACATCCTACAGAAAGAACTATTGAGTTCTAATGAGATAAGGAGAGATTAAGATAACACCAATCCTAACTTAACTAAGAATTATCAAAGCAAAAGGAAATTATAAAACCAAAACCGAAAACTAAAACACCAAAGCTCCATAACCGCTTAATCCATGTATCGCGGATTAGGCCTTCTTTCTCGAACGGGCCGACTACCACATATAGGCCCATCAATACCCTCCCCACGAACAATAACCTTGTCCTCAAGGTTCAAAATGAAATCCGGAAAGCTGGCGTGAACCTGCTTCTCCTCCTCCCATGTAGCATCTTCCGGAGAAAGGCCTTTCCATTTGATTAAGAGCTCGGAATGCGATGTGGTCCCCGTCGCAACTGATCGCCGACGTAAGACTTGCTCCGGCTGTAAGTGCAAATAGCCACTCTCTCGTAACGGCGGAAGAGCTCCCGGCGCCGGCATTGTCGTTCCCACATGCGGCTTAAGTAGAGAAACATGAAAGACTGGATGTATTCGGGACCCGGAAGGTAACTTGAGACGATAAGCCACTTCACCAACCCGTTCCTCGACCTGAAAGGGTCCAAAATATTTATGTGCAAGCTTTTGCGACGTCCGGCGTAACACTGACCGCTGCCGATACGGCTGGAGACGAAGGTAAACCCAACTGCCACATTCCAAAGTAACTTCTCGACGTTTTGCATCGGCCAACTGCTTATTCCGGTTATTAGCCTTATGTAGCTGGTGTTTTAACTCGGAAAGGAGCTCATCGCGAGAAGCGAGTTGCTCATCGATCTCTGCGAGCGTCGAAGAACCGACGTCATACTGTGGAATCGCAGGCGGTGGCCGACCATATAGAGCTTGGAAAGGAGTAGTACCCGTCGACGAATGATACGAAGTATTATACCAAAACTCGGCCCAAGGAAGAAGAGAACTCCATTGTGTATGGCGGTTCTGAACAAAACAACGTAAAAACTGCTCGATACACCGATTAACCACCTCTGTTTGACCATCCGTCTGTGGATGATAGGCGGAAGACATCCGCAACTTTGTACCTGCCAATTTCCAAAACTCTTTCCAAAACAAGCTCACAAAAATGGGATCGCGGTCACTGACAATTGACCGGGGCATACCGTGTAATTTGACAATATAATCAACAAATTTAGCTGCGACGACCTTAGCCGTATAGGGGTGAGCCAAGGGAACCAAATGAGCTGACTTTGTCAACCGATCAACCACTACCATAATTGTTGTATGACCATTCGAACGAGGTAGTCCATCCACAAAGTCCATGGAGATATCCTCCCAAACTTGATCCGGAATAGGTAATGGTTGGAGAAGCCCGGCCGGTGCAAGAGAAGTCGACTTGGCGCGTTGACAAATTTCACACTCAGCGACGTACTGTTTGACGACCCGGTGCATTGCTGGCCAGTAAAACAGTCGAGCCAAACGTTTGTAAGTCCGTAACACACCGGAATGCCCCCCCATAGGCGTGTCATGATGCTCCGGGGTCAAAATCCGTTGTTCCAAGAGGTAACGTAAGCTCCGCTGATCTGTTTGAATAATAAAGTGTCGTCCAATCAAATATGGCCTCCACGTCCGAATAGCAACCACAATAGCCAACATTTCTCGTGCGTATGTCGACCATGACTTCTTTGTAACCCCCAAAGAGCGACTCATAAATGCGATTGGCTGGTCATCTTGAGTCAATACCGCCCCAATACCATCTCCGGACGCATCAGTTTGTATGACAAAAGTTTTAGTAAAATCCAGCAAAGCTAACGTTGGCGTTGTTGTCATGGCGTCTTTCAGCTTAAGGAAAGCTTTATCCGCCTCTGGTCCCCAGCCAAAGGAGCCCTTACGCAAGAGGTTGGTCAAAGGTCGGGCTATGATTCCGTAGTCTTGTACAAACTTTCGATAATAACCGGTTAAGCCCAAAAATCCACGTAACTCCGTAATCGTCGTTGGTGTAGGCCAATCTAACATTGCTTGTATCTTCGATTTATCCACTTTGACTCCAGCATCCGAGATTATATGGCCTAGGTACTCCAACTCACGTTGCCCAAACTCACATTTTTTAAGCTTGACCGCCAGTTTTTGTTGTCGGAGAATAGAAAAAACCTGCTCCACGTGCGACTTGTGAGAGTCCCAAGTCGGGCTATATACGAGAATGTCGTCAAAGAAGACTAAAACAAATTTTCGCAATATAGGCCGGAAAATGTCATTCATGAGAGCTTGGAATGTTGATGGTGCATTGCACAGGCCAAACGGCATTACCAAATATTCATAGTGACCGTTGTGTGTGCGAAAAGCCGTCTTTGGAACATCATCCGTATGCATACGAACTTGATGGTATCCAGCCGTTAAGTCTAATTTTGTAAAGAATGCTGCCCCATGGAGTTCATCCAACATGTCATCGACCGTTGGTATAGGGAACCGGTCCTTTATCGTCACCGAATTCAATGCACGATAGTCGGTACAAAAACGCCACGTACCGTCCTTTTTCTTAACTAGAAGTACTGGAGACGAAAAAGGGCTTGAACTAGGCTGGATTATACCCGTTTGTAACATCTCACTAACCTGCCTTTCAATTTCATTTTTCTGGAAGTGTGCATATCGATATGGGCGCACATTAACCGGATCCGTTCCTTCCTTTAAGGCTATGCGATGCTCAATTGTTCGATGTGGAGGAAGCTGTGTTGGCTGCTTGAATAATTCGTCATATTCACGGACTAGGGCCTTTAAATCGTCGGGTATAACCGATGCCGTTGTTGCGTTATGGTCCACCTGAATAGCAAATAGAGTTTGTCCGTTACGTGCCTCTTTTTCCACTTCATGTAACCGTGCTTCCTGTAGTTGAGGTTGTAAGCCGTGTAGCTTGTGAACCTTATTAGCCCAGCGAAACTCCATGGTTTGAGCCTTCCAATCACGAACAGTTGGTCCCAAGCCACTAAGCCACTGAACACCGAGAACCAAGTCGAGGCCAATCAAGGGAAGTATATAAAGTGTCATAGTAAATTCAACGCCTCCAACCGTGATGAGCACGTCTTCGAACTTACCAAGGCATCGTAAGGGTTTACCATCTGCTACTTTAACTGAGAATGCCTTAACTGGTGTGGAGATTAACTTCAAGTCGCGGCCTGTCTTTTCACTCACAAAATTATGTGTCGAGCCACTGTCAACTAAAGCAGCCAACTCGTGCTTCCCAATTGTAGTGTGCAAACGAATAGTTTGTGGTGCATTCCACCCCGTAAGTGCGTATGCCGAGATTTCCACAGTCTCATCTTCTTCCTGAGAGTCATTTGCCTTCTCTTCGCTGTCCTCGTCTTCACCCTCCATAATGAACAGCTGCGGTTGTCTACATTTATGTCCCGGAATATACTTTTCATCACAAATAAAGCATAATCCCAAACTTCGTTTCTTCTTAAGCTCCTCCCAGCTCAGTTTGCGTGGGGTACGTGAAGAACCTTCTTTAGGCATCGGATCTGGTTCCTTTAAAGGGTTCAGACGACTCAAAGCGTTGGTTGGCAGAGCACGTTGCGATGGTGATCGGAATTTCCGACGTTGGCGTTGGAGTTGTTCATCCTTCATTCTTGCCAAGTTTAAGACCTCCTTTAATGTTTTTGGCCGAAACATACGAATGCTGTCTGCAATAATAGGATCAAGACCTCCTACATACGTTCCGATAAGAGCCTTTTGGGTCCAGCCTTCCACTTTATTCTGCAGCCTCTCGAACTCTCGCTGGTATTCTTGAAGAGTCCCCGTTTGCTGTATTTTTGACAATGCTTCATCAAAATCATCCCCGTCTGTTGGGCCGAAACGCATCCATAGCTCTTCTTCGAACACGGCCCACGTGATCTGAAGCCCATCCTCTTGTAGTGTCTTTGACGTCGCCTGCCACCACTCATTCGCTTCTTCCTCGAAGTGATATGATGCAAATTGAACCTTCTGATCCATCGGGGTGTTGTTGTAGTCAAAGTACTGCTTGACTTTGCTTAGCCATGCCGTCGGGTCGCCACCTCTGAAACGTGGAAAATCCAGCTTCACCGTTCGTGCTGGTACGATCGCGTTAGACACCTCCGTACGAGCCTGCATCTGATGATCTTGTCCGCCACTTCTCTGGTGAGAACGAGCAGCACTTGAATCTCCGTCACGTCATGTCGTTAATGTTTCCGTTAAACGATTCATTGCTCCCTCTAATGACAGAAACTTGCTTGACATGTCGTGATTAAGCTTCGCGAGTCCTTCTCTTAGTTCTGTCACATTAGATTCCAATTCCTCGATCCTTTCTTTGTTCGTAGTTGCCATGTTTGATACCACAACTTGTGGTCCGAATCACACGACGTAGATGGATTGCTCTTGACACCACAAGTGATCCGAATCAATAGCGAGATATTGCTCTGATACCAATTGGTAAAGTCCCAATCAGAGTTGCAAGAAGACAATACACAAGTTTTGTTGAATGGGTAGTTATGACTACCTCTTTTTGGCTTTTCTTATATTTATATCAAAACATCCTACAGAAAGAACTATTGAGTTCTAATGAGATAAGGAGAGATTAAGATAACACCAATCCTAACTTAACTAAGAATTATCAAAGCAAAAGGAAATTATAAAACCAAAACCGAAAACTAAAACACCAAAGCTCCATAACCGCTTAATCCATGTATCGCGGATTAGGCCTTCTTTCTCGAACGGGCCGACTACCACGTATAGGCCCATCAAAAACCTCCCAGAAAACAAAGCACCTTCTTTGGAAAATGGCGCATGACTCCTTACCGGTGGGAGAGAACCTCATCAGAAGGCGAATAGTCGACTCTGCAGTCTGCCCCCACTATGGAGCTCCGGAATCAACAGCCCATCTTTTCTTCTCGTGCCCCTACGCCGCAGGAATTTGGGCAAGAGCCCCCCTTGCAGTGTGTCTAAACCTGAATATTGTGAATTCGATTGGGCGAACGATCACTGCTCTGAATAAGCTAAATTGCCTCCCCCCTTCAGGCATAACCGGACCACTGGCCCCGTGGATCCTTTGGGCGATATGGTCGGCCAGAAACCAATTGATTTTTAAGAAGATATCTATTCCCGGCTATGATTCCCTGACTCTAGCAATTATCGGAGCAAAAGAATGGCATGAGGCGCAAGGTATGACACATGGCTCTGCCCCACCAACTCGTAACCAGCCCTGTGGGATCAAACCACCACCCGATACTGTTACGATTCATACGGATGCTGCTTGGATGGATTCTGGGCAAGCCGGGTTGGGGTGGATCTTCACGGATAGCCAAAACAGAACTTGCTCCACCGGGTCGATGGCATGCCGCCATGTCCGATCCCCGTTGATGGCCGAAGCCCTGGCAACTCTGACTGCGGTCCGAGTTGCAACTGAATCGGGTCTATCCAACGTTCTCTTCGCTTCTGACTCGTTGATACTAGTCAAAGCCCTTAATTTGGTGCTTCCTTCTAAGGAACTCCACGGGATTCTCCACGATATCCTTGAGTTATCTTCTAATTTCAGCTCCTGTTTTTTCACTTTTATTTCTAGAGAACTGAATCGCCGAGATGATACTCTGGCAAAAGATGCTCTGTTCCTTGTAAGAAACTCAGGTAAGTTTATGATAATCTACTTTGTTTTGACCCAAAAAAAAAATTTATGCGTGTGATTTAAAGCAATATTTGTTATATATGTACATAATATGTATTACTCTCAATCTCCCTTATGAATAACACTTAAATTATCCAGGGTGATTAATTTTAATCTGGATACTCTGAGTTAGTATATTGATACTTTTCTGGTATATAATATGATACTATTTAAGTATCCCAATTATAATATTTGTAAACGACTTGGAAAGTGGGAATAGATCTCGATTTTGGGTAATACGTAAGTACATGGTAACTTAAAAAAATCATTTGAAAGGACCTCATAACTCACGAATCATGTGTTTACTTAACTATATTTAATTTGTACGCATTATCCTCGGTACCATATAAAATACTTATTATAAAACTAAGAAAAGTATAAAAAAATGTGGGTGAATTGTTGCCCAAATTACATAAAACGTCTACACTATAAAATAATAATATAAACGTGATGTAGATTTTTTACCGATTTAGTTGTATTGAAGATGATGTAATCATTGTTTATATATCTAAAAAAAAAGTTAAAGATTGATAGGAAATCTTTTATCTTTCTATTTATCTTTTATTTCTGTTAGCCTATGTTACATAGAAACGAGAAACTACTTCTATTTTATGAAATTAAGATATGAAAACATTTTGGAAATATAGATATTAATATTAAACATCCAAACCATATTAGGGAAAGAATATTTGAAATAACACAATAATCTAATATATATATACTAAATTTAGATAAATATTAAAACATTGAAAATCCATAAATTTAGATATTTGTATATCATATATTATTGTATATGTATATTTCAATTAAATTTAATTCGGTTCTAATGGTATAAAAGTAATCACTTTATGTATCATAAATCGAAATATTTGTGTATGTAGTTTCTAAATTAAAAATGTAATATTTGGTCGAGTTTTTAAAATGGAAACGTGACTTTCTGTCTTTTTTCTAAACCGAAAAAAATAGAAATTGTCAGTGTAG
The DNA here is from genome assembly GCF_000375325.1 of Capsella rubella. Taxonomy (NCBI): domain Eukaryota; kingdom Viridiplantae; phylum Streptophyta; class Magnoliopsida; order Brassicales; family Brassicaceae; genus Capsella; species Capsella rubella. Next base: position 3,360,208 of record NW_006238919.1, on the reverse strand, counting down.
TTTCCAAATTTCAAGAGTTTAGTGTAGTTTCCGAATTTTCAAGAGTTTTTGTTTCCGAAAAATAATCACTCTATGAATCATAAATCAACTTTACGATAGGTATTTTAAAATCTCTTAATCACAGAGAGGTTGAAGATGGCTTCGTCAAGGCCTAGAAGTGGACCAAGCTCAGTGAACTAATTGAGTATTGATAAGCCTACTAATCAGCTAACACTACTTGAGCATGGAGATGAAAGATTGTATAACACTATGTATGATATACGCAACCCTTGAAAATGGTGCAAAAAATTGATTATACCGATGGACGAACGTGAAGATTTACGAAGTAATCCTTGTTGTATCTGCAAGCAAACCAATGGCCACACCAACGGATTGGATTGAAGGCAAACTAACAAGTAATACAATGTGGCAAGGATATTTTTTTGGATTCATGGATGGATTAGGCATGTCCATGGCTTTATAACCAACAACCATGAACTGATCACAAACATGGTAAGTGGATTAAATCATAAAATTCGTTGAATAAATAATTGATCTAAAGTCTAAGTAACAAAAACTAGTAAATTGGTCCAAGAGCTGAAAAAATAAGTACGAGAATTTTCCGCTATTTGGGTTTGAATAGCATTGGCTATGAAATTCGAATAAATAATATGATTTCTTTCGACCTCAATATTAGTTTTTGGACTTCGGAAACCTTTAATATCACTTAAGTTATATTTCCTCTGATTCGTTTTAATTAGTATTTAGCCCTAAAAAATTGAAAACAATTTTTTATATAAAATTAAATATATTTAATAATTTTTGACAAATCATATTATATATTATATTTTTCTATTGGTTGAATCCATATTATTTAGTTTTATTTTAATGAAAAAATCAATATTATATGATTTTTCAATTTTAATGTAATAATCTTAAATATCATTTAAAATGAAATGGAACGAGTAATATATTTCCTTTGTTCTGCAATAGATATATTCGAAAACGGAGGAAGTACTATATATACCGCTCACCGACCCATAAATATCTCCTTGTTATAAGAGTATATAACATATGACTGTTTCCTATAATTAATTGTTTTTAAAACTCTATCGTAAGGTTTACAAAAAAAAAAAAAAAACTCTATCGTAATAGTCAATAAACTTTATATTCTTTTAAATTCCATATAACCACGATTCAAACTTTGTTTTTATAATAGAAAATTCATTTTATGTTTATAAACGCCAAACATCATCTAATAATTTAATAAGCCAATGGAACGTTATCGTTGACCATAAAACATATAAAAACTCCAAAAAAAACAAGGTTTCCTGCTGAACATTAACGTTGAAAAATCATATGATAAAGACATAATAATAAAAAAAAAACTGTTGCACTTATTTTCTTCTTTTCTATATAAGAGCCGCAAAAGATCCGAACAAAATACCTCTTTTCATACCTTAAAAAGGCACACTAAAATGGACATGATTTGGAACGTTTCAATATGTGTTACAGCTTTAGTTGTTGTACTGATCAGTAAATGGTTGTACCGATGGTCAAACCCCAAGTGCAATGGCAAGTTACCTCCGGGAACAATGGGTTTTCCGATCATCGGAGAGACACTCGACTTCTTTAAATCTTATGGATTCAACGAGACCTCGCCCTTTATCCTCAAGAGGATGTCCAAGTAAGATATTAAAACCTTAAGTGTGTTTTTTCTTAGAATAACTAAAAGGTTTTGTACCGAAACCTAATACTTTTTATCCTATATGTTTGTAATCTTGAGAACGTTTTAGGTACGGGCCAATATTTCGGACCAACGTTTTTGGATCCAACACCGTGGTAGTGACAGACCCTGATGTAATGGTCGAGGTTTTTCGCCAAGAGAACACGGCTTTCGTGTTTAGCCTTCCCGGTGCGTTTACCAAAGTCTTACAAAGAGATGACGCGATAGTCAATCATGGGAAGACACACAAGCATTTCAAACAAATCACTCTCAACTTTTTTGGCCCTGATGGTTTGAAGAAGAAGTTGTTAGGAAACATGGACCGAGGAACCTATGAGGGTCTTAAATCAAAGGCTAGCTCGGGGAGCTTCGATGTTAAGGAGGCAGCTGGAACCGTATGTACATAGTTCTTTGTTTATTTTTGGTATTGGTGAAATTAAAAAGATTTAACAATACTTTTGTTGCTTCATTTGTAGTTGATAATAAGGCACTTGATTCCCAAGTTGATAAGTGACCTCACAGCAGAGGCTGCAGAGAATCTTTTAAACATCTTCATGGCCTTCAATCTTGATTGGTATAAGTCCTTCTTTAGTCTTTCTTCCTGGAAATCGTTGTACAGATCCTTGATGGTAAGTAAAATTTCTTTGGTTTTTATATAAAGCTCGGTTTCAAAAGTTACTAACTAACGTGATCACGATATATGTCAAATTTTATTGAAAGAAAAATATTATTAGCTTTGAATATATAGATTATACAGTTTTATGTTATAAAAATAAAAATAATTATATCATGTTTAGAAAATATGAAGTCTAACAACTGTATTCCAGTCTAGTGAAAAAGATTAACATTTTTACACTATATGTCTAAAAATTGTCTCTATCAACTTCATCTAGGCAAGCAGAGGCGCAATGAAGATGATAACTAAAGCTCTCGAATCAAGGAAAGAATCGGGAGAGAAGCATGATGACATCCTCAACACAATAATGGAAGATGTCGTTTTAGATGACAAATATGTTATCTTCCAAACCTATGCTATTCCGATCGCGGCTAAAGATACAACTTCTGTGGTCATGTCCATGGCAGTAAAGTACATTAAAAATAATCCTAAAGTTTTCTTAGAGTTAAAGGTAATAATTTTTCATAGCTAACAATATTTTCACTTGTTAAAGGAAGACAAATTAAAGAAGCATAGATTTGACATTAATTATATGCTTATAATATGGCAGAGAGAACATGATGCTATCCTTCAAAACAGAGTTGATAAGAACTCTGGAGTGACTTGGGAAGAGTACAAAAACAACATGACTTTCACCAGCATGGTAAATTTTAGATATCCATTAGTAATTTCAATTATAATATAAATGATAAATATTTGAAACTAAGAATATATATATATATATTGCAATGCAGGTGATTAATGAGGCTCTTAGATTGGTAAATCTGGCTCCTGTAATGTTTAGAAAGACTTTGATAGATGTTGAAATTAAAGGTAAGTATTATTTTTAAAATTCGATTCGGCTACTTATTCAACATATTTTCAAAATATTTACTAAATTAAACGTTTTACGGTGCGAAAACTGGTAACAGGATATACGATTCCAAAGGGTTGGATGGTGTTTGTTGCAACTTCACTAAGGCATTATGATCCTGCGGTATATGAGAACCCTTTCGAGTTTAATCCTTGGAGATGGGAGGTATATACTGATTCTTGTCTATTTTTACAGAAATTTCTATATGTAATAAAAAGTTATCATCTAAAGAATGTAAAATTTTTGATGAAAAATGTGAAAACAGGGACAAAATCTGGTTAATTTTTCTAAGTCATTCATGGTATTTGGAGGTGGGATGAGACTGTGTCCTGGTGCAGAATTTGCAAGGCTTCAGATTGCACTTTTTCTTCACCATCTTGTTACCAACTACGATTTCTCAATGGCACAAGACGACGAGGCTACTCGTACACCACTAGTTTCTTTCCCTAGTGGCATGCACATGAACATCTCTCCCATCAAGTGATTTGGAAACCTTATATAAGGCTATCTAAATTGACATATCTTTATAATGACTCATGATACTGTAACTTTCATATTCACATTGAGTTATACTCAGTCTCTATCCAAATAAGGGATGTGTCTTTAGTAAAGTGGTTAAGTTCATTTGGTTCCATCTTCTCTATTAGAGTTCGACTGCACTAAGTCACGTTACCCCACGTAGTAGGGATTAGCTCTAGATCGGATCTTGTCTATCCAAAAAAGAATTAAAAGTATAAAAAAAACTTCTATCCAACTATTATCAAGATTTGTTTAAAACTAAATAAACGTGAACACTTGAATTAAACATGATACTTTTTTATTTTCTAATATATCGGTGAAGCATTCCATTAGCTCTATGAGTGAGCACTGCAAAGTGCAATACCACGGAGTATCTATTGAAGATCGAAAGAATCTAAGGAAAAGTATCATAAACAAGACAGAGTTCGAACTTCGAAGTAACTTAAAAATTTACTAACTTAAAAAATTAGCTTTTTTTTTTTTTACTACTTTGGATATAACATATTTTTTTATAAAATTTTAATTTAACTTTATTTTAAAAATAAGTAACATTAGACGGACCTTAATATATATTAGATATATAATATTTAATTAGTATTGATTAAATTTTTTTGTAAGTGTTATGATTTTCCAAATTTTAACACATGCAATAGTTTTAGTTCATACGTGAAAACATAAATTTTAACCCGTATTTTTACGCGGGCTTTATCTAGTATTGTTATAAAGATCTTTAATGTAGCCTGCTCAATTACTTTATTTAATAAATCATTTAAACACTTAAAAAAAAAAATTTCATTACAGTCTACGTAACATACCATTTTTAATATTCACTAAAAATTACAAAAAAAAAAAAGAAATTATAGAATAAACTAAAAAGTGATAATGTGCTAGTCATAAAAATACTCTAATATTTTGTAGTATATAAAAGTGACATTTATTATATCTTCACAATTCTTTAGTGAAAAAGGAAACAAAACAAAAAACAACACATCAATGACTGCTTAGTTAGTTGATGTTGCATCGTTATCAAATAATAATACATGTTTCGTCACATGGCAGCCATTATAGGCAATAGGCATCAATAATTGAAGTATTTGATAATCTCCAAGACTTTGTAGTAGTGTAATTATTATACGATGATTATACGATTAATATTATACTATTGTTGACGTTAATATTCAAATTGATCATCTTTAATTGCAGTATTCATACAAATTCATAAATAAAATATACACACACTTGTTTCATTTGCGGTTTATTTAATTTGATCTAGCTTTCTGATTCCCATGTTATTAAAATTCAGCACTTTATTAACGTATCCTTTTTAACTCAAAACGCAAATCTTGCATCCACATACTGAAGTTTTGGTTACGTCTTTAATAAATTCGGATATATTTATTTGATAAATTCTACTATGATATTGTATACTTTACTAACAACAACATTTACCGGATGACCTAACAAATGGGTGGCTTTAATATCACGATAAATTTAGGTTTATTTTGGGTTTCTAACTCAAAACTAATTGATAATGAGTAAATTTTTCAACTACCGATGTGGGGTGTGTACTTCAGTAACATTGTTCACAATATTGCTTCTAGCTAAATTAGGTGGTGCATATTAATTATCGAGCGAATAAGCTGAATTTTAGTAATAATTTTAATTTTTTTAGTTTCGTCTGAATAAATAGTTTTATAATTTGTATTTTCTTATTAAGTGATTAAATATCCGACTGTTCGAACAATTTTTTGGATATCCGATTAGTATCTATTTAAAAGTATATATAATTAAAAACAAAAGTTAAAACTAGTTTTCAAATCATTAATTTGATAATTAAAAATCTATAAAAATATATATAAATACATTGAAACGATAGTTTATATACGTAAAATATCTATACATGTGTTAGACATGTAGATCTTTCAGTTGAAGGCAATATGAGAGGAGAACATGACCACGCAATCGGGCTTAGAAAGAAAAGTCACATCATACGGAGAACATGTCGATAAGATAAAAAAATAGACATATTTGTAGGGATTAGGCTAATGGGCCGGCCAGTTGTGGCCAAATATTGAAAAAAAAAAAAGAATAATAATAATTTGTACCTCCCTCTGGAAACTTTAGAAAACTGAACAAATATGTTCTATAGAAGAACCACTTCCTCCTCAAAAGAGTAGACAACCCAAACAAAAGAAAAGAAAGGGAAAGAAATATATCAATCCATGGAGACAGTGAAGGTTCAAACCATTGGTAAAGAGATCATTAAGCCATCAAAGCCATCTTCCAATGATCTCCCAACTCTTCAACTCTCTATTATGGATCAACTAATCCCTCAGGTCTACGCCGTTGCATTTCTTTTCTACACTAAAGATGATTTGATCTCTCAAGAACAAACTTCCCAAACTCTCAAAACTTCCCTGTCCGAGACCTTAACAAAGTTCCACCCTTTCGCTGGAAGAGTCAATGGAGTCACCATCGACAGTACCGATAAAGGAGCTGTCTTTGTGGACTCAAGCGTCGATGACTGCCTTCTCTCTGACTTCTTGAGATCCCCAGACACCAAATCTCTCCAACAGCTGCTTCCTTTTGACGCTGCAGAGCCCATTCCTACATGGCCATTGCTTCTTATGCAAGCAACCTAATTCAAGTGTGGTGGCATGGCCATCGGAATCTGCATGAGTCATAAGCTCGGCGATGCAGTCTCTATCTCAAACTTTATCCAAGCTTGGGCTGCTACAGCTCGAGGAGACGGCGACACGGTGGTCAGTCCTGAGTTTGGTTCCACAAAGATTTACCCACCAGCGTCCGGGGCCATTCAAGTTCCAGGGGAGGATCAACTAGGTAAGAGAACAAGTATCACAAAGAGATTTGTGTTCGTAGCATCTAAGATCGAAGAGCTAAGGAACAAAGTCGCTAGTGACGCTGTCCCTCGACCCACTCGGGTTCAGAGTTTGACTTCACTTATATGGAAATGTGTTGTGGCTTCATCAACAGACACAACCCGTGAGAAAGCTCTGTACCAAGCGAATAACTTGCGTCCCAAGATACCCGCTGTTTTGTCGGAAAACCTAATAGGTAACCCCTTGTTCTCCACCCTAACCTTGAATGGAAAAGACAACTTGGAGACTGTACAAATTGTCAAGGAACTAAAAAAAAGATCCGAGGAGGTATCCCATTTGGTTCAATATGAGGAAGGCTCAGCATCAATGACTATAGGTTTGAAATTGCTTGGGGCAATGGCGGAAACTAAGTTCAGCTACGAGGTTTATGACACACACACACACAGGTTCCTCTTTATAAGGCTTGCTTTGGTTGGGGATCTCCTGTTTGGGTCACTGGTAATGTTTCTCCCATCCTAGACAATGTGACCGTGTTGGTCGACTCTAAGGACGGACAAGGAGTCGAAGCATGGGTGACACTAGCTGAAGAGGAAATGTTATTGTTCGAACAGAACACAGAACTACTTGCCTTTGCCTTTCCAAATCCAAGTGTACTAATCTAAATCTTCGAGTCATAATGACCAAAGATGTCTATTTTTTATCTTAGCTAATTCACTAAAAATAAAGTATAACTTTTTTCTTTTTTTATCAACCAATAAAGTATATCTTAGGTACATATTTTTTCTTTTTTAGTTATAAGATCATTAATATTTATACAATATTTCCAAATTACTAATATAAATATTTTGAAATTTTGAAAGATTTGGCATAATGATTCTCTTATCATCTTTCAAATAAAGATTATGAGGCACGATAAAATTCACTTTCAACTTTCAAATATATAACTACGAGTACGATACGGGGACATGTAATTTAAATTGTTAAATTTAATTTTCACTTTACTATTTATTTCAAATAGTCAAACATGAAATAACGGGTACAAGAAGACAATGTATACTTTGGATAACAAAACATTATATAAACAATTTTTTCATAAAATACAGGATGAAAAATAAAGCTTACTACTTACGAGATGAGGTCATAAAATTTGGATGGTTAAATTCAGTTTCAAGTTTCAGATATCAAACATTCACAAATTTGATAAAAAAAAATAATTAATTCATATCTTATAAATGCTACAACAAATAAATATACCTACCAATTAAACCCCACCCGCACGTGGGGTCTAATTCTTTTACCTATTTCTCTATATGTTGTACTAAAATATATGTGTCGCATGGAAACATAAACGGATACGCTGAAACGAAACGTTTCAGAAACGAGAAAAATATTTTTATGAAATTAAGATTTGGAAACGCTATTAATATGTATATATATATATATAATATTAACATCAACCCTCCAAATAATATTAAGACAAAATATTTAAACTAACACGTTAATCTAAAATATATATACTAAATAGTTTAACTAAAAGTTAAATATTAAAACAGTGAAATCCATAAATTCAGATATTTATATATCATATATTATTGTGTATATGTGTATTTGATAAAATTAATCAGGTTTTAAAGGTATAAAAGTAATCATTTTATATATCATAAATCAAAATATTTGTTTATTGAGTTTCTAACTAAAACTGTAATATTTCGTCGGGTTTGCAAAATGGAAACATGAGTTTCTATCGTGTTTCTAAATAAAAAAAAATTAGGAACCATGTTTCCGTTATAGTTTCCGAGTTTCCAAGAGTTTCTGTTTCCAAAACGTTTTGGAAACGGGAAACGCACTTCGAAAAGACTTTCCATGCAACCTGACAAAAACGAGTAAGTTATTACTAAAACCACGGTTATGAGATGGAAAACATAACATATATGCGACAGAACATGATGAATGTTTGTCCCGAAATAGATCAACCACATTTTCTTACTATTTTATATGTAGTTTTCTTTACTAATCGCAAAAACAAAATCCGATAATTCTTTTTATTTAAGTCGAATAAAAAAACAAAAATACTAAACTAATACAACTTTGGGTTATGAATGTTAATAAAATTCCTAAATAGTATGTCTACAATCATGACCCCACACATGTGTAATATATTACAAACTTGATAACAAATTTAGTTTTTTGAAATTAATCCTGCACCTACATGCTGGTCCGAACCTAGTACAAACTTAACTAGATTCCAAACTAATAAAATTGAAGAAATTAAAATAATATTTCTTTCTTATTTTTATAGAAACTTTCAAGGATTTTATCGCTGAAGCTAGTTTAAGGGCTTTTCAAATTATAAAAGTCTAAATAAGAATATATTAGATTTTAACCTGCGTTACACCGCGAGACGATATTTTAGAATGACATTTTTTATCAATTTTGTTTAGTATATAAGATTGTACTACATGCTGGAGAAAAAAAATTTCTTCTCTATTTTGATTGTTAATTTTATGATTTAACCCGTGTAATATTGCATGACAACTTGTTTTTTATATAATGATAATTTGATCAACTTAACTAAATAAGTCTAATATCCAAAATAGTAAAATAATGTTGGCATAACATCTTTTGTTTAAATAGTCTAATTTCAGATTAAAATATTTTTGAGTTTTACTATACTAGACAATCCGTAAAAATATATATAATAATAATTATGTAAATTATAACCCGCTTATCACATGACCCGTGCTACACAATTATCAATAATACTTTAGAACATACATTTTGTTTATTGTTTGAGTTATATACGTCCCTTTTCAAAAATTCAAATTGTAACATATGCAAAAACAAATTATATTTTTATCATGCATATGTTTTAAGTAATAATATAAATTTTAAAACAAATAGGATCATATAAAGATATTGGAGAAATATTTAATTTATTAGGGAGAGATTTAAAGAAATTTTGTTAAATGTAATAAATATTGATTTCTAGTTTTGCAATTTTATTATGAATTAATTACATAATTTACCATAATTTTTTTTGTTATTTATTCAAATGGCAAGGGTTTAATTAGGCAATTATTACAAAATAAAATGTTATAACCCCAAATAGTACTCAAAAATGTTAATATAGATTAGTTTGGATATAACTGGATACTAACTTGATTCCAAATTTGAAGAAACTCTTTTATCTCTCCTCCCTTCGCTGAACATTGGGGGACTAATCCTTAAAGAGTGGTTGAGTTCCACTAGCTAGGTTAATCAAATTCTAACCAAGAATAGCCATTTTGAATTTACTGACCAGACCCAACAAAAAGTCTAACTTCTTGTAATACGCCCGATCAACTCGGCCCTCGTCGAGGCAATGTCGACTTAGATCCAAACAATCTTTGAAGGATTATGCATAATATATAAGAATATGGAAAATATCAAGAAAAAAATATATTTTTCTTTGAGAATAATATAGTTTAATGATATTCATCTGGTTTCGGAAATATATATATATAAAAGCAAAGCTCGGCCGCTAAGTAAATGACCCTTTTTTTACGCACTCAAGAACTCTAGCTCTAAGAGCATGTTCAATGGTAATACTTTGAATGGGTATCTAAAAAAATTAATTTGATTTCTTAAATAAGGCACATTAGACAAATATCTAAAGTTGGATCTCAAAATCAATTAATTCAAACTTTTTACTTTTTAAGATCCACCTTAAGACAGCCCAAATATCATTATTGTACATGCTCTTAAGTTTATAAACTAAAACCCTATCTTGTAACCTTCAAATTGTTCTTGATCAATAAAAAATACGTTCTCTTTACCATACAAACATCTCTTTAAAATTTTCATTTCGACTTAGCTGTGAGTTTAAATCTTACACTAACCTCCAAATTTAGAGGGAAGCATCTGAAAATATTATAATATTTTATTTGGACAACAAAAATTAATACACTTTATAACTGAAATAAGTAATTTAGTGAACAAATCTGACCAAAAATCAAAACTCATTTGAAGTGGTTAGAAAAAAGACAAAACCTCATCTGATACACGTTAATCTTGGCCTGTGGCACTTTGTTTATTCACTCATCTCCTTTAGTTGTTATTAGGGCCTAGGAAATATAATGATTAGGTCGTAAAGTAGAGATTATTAAAATGCTCGACTCTTTACTATATTTTTTGCTAAACTGCAAATATCATTAAAAATGAAAGTTTGGTTTTACAACCATTACATTGTTTCCTTGGCAAAAAGAATAAAACAAGGTAACAATAAAGCTTATACAGCTAATTAACCGATCATTACAACCAAAGGCTCATTAGACGTTTGAAGCGTTTCCTGAGTCTACGAGCTGTGATTGAATTCCTCACCTCTCGGTCGATACCCTTGAAGATGACCGAAGGGAGGATAGCAACTTGATTATGCAGCAAGTTGTTTCTCTGTTTCCATATGGCATTGGTTACCGATTGAGCCACCAGCTTGCGGAGAGTTGAGGGGGATCTGGAATTCTTTTCCTTAGTCCAGACGATTAATTCCCTCCAAGAGGAGAAAGACAATCGAGGAAGATCAAGCCTGAGGCTAACCGAGTGCCAAATAAACCGCGCAAAGTCGCAGAATAACATGAGATGGTCTCTAGTTTCCAGGTCAGAAGAACAAAAATCACAGGAAGAAACAATGTTCATACCCCAGCTAGTGAGTCTTGCTTTAGTCGGTAACCTGTCCAAATTAGCTATCCACATATTGAAAGCATTCCTGGGGATAGCACCTTTAAACCAAATAGAGTTGAACCAGTCAACTTGGGAGGCCCTCGGCCTTAGCACAGACCAAGTCTTAGCTGCAGAGAATGATGTGGAAGTCTTCTTATCTACCTCCCATTCGTAGTGATCATTAACATGGGAAGCACTCGGTAGATTTAAAGTGGTAAGAAAGACCATAAGGGTCAGTGCTTCTTCGGAACGCGGCTCAGGAAGAAGCCAACCAGCTTGATCACAAGCAGAAGAAACCGAGGCGTTAAGATGGACTCGGAGACTTCTTGGCCCTTCAATACCAAGATACTTGATGAGAGGACCAAAAGGAGTCCAATTATCAAACCAGAAGCTTGCTCTTCTTCCATTACCAACTACACATTTGATAAAGCCCTCAGCCAAATCTCTTAGGCGGAGAATAGATCTCCAGTTCCAGGAATCTCCCTGCTTCTCCACTTGGTTCCAAAAAGAAGTTTGATGGTTCCAATTGTGGAGCTTATGCCAAGCAACCCAAAGAGACCCACTAGTTGAAAAAAGGAGCCAAACAAGTTTGAGACATAGAGTTCTGTTCCAGCTTGCAAATCTTCTTAACCCCAATCCTCCCTCCTCTTTAGGCAAACAAACTTGAGCCCAGGAGACCTTTACTAACCCTTTCCCGTCGATTGTCCCCGCCCAAAGAAATCTTGAGCAAAGGGATTCAATTTTTCTAATACAACTCAGCGGAAGAATGAAAGCAGATATCCAAAAATTAACCATTCCAGAGATAACGGATGCAATAAGTTGAGTCCTGCCGGCAAAAGAGAGAGACTTAACCGCCCAAGAGTTGAAGCGACTAGAGATCTTCTCAATGAGAGGAGCATACTCTGACACCTTAAGCCTTCTACTCATTAAGGGGAGTCCCAGATAACGGATTGGGAGCGACCCAACAGTGAATCCATAGCTAGAAAGGGCTAAGGATTCAGGTTGGCTCAAACCCGCATGGTACAGCTGAGTTTTATCCCTGTTCATGTAAAGTCCCGACCACCCTGCGAAGTCCTCAAGCGTTTCATAAATACCGTGGAGAGAAGAGCTCATCCCATCAAAGAAGATCATAACATCATCAGCAAACATCAAGTGGGAAATTTGGAGCTCAGATGTTCTTGGGTGATAGGAGATGTAACCCGATTCATACCGAGATTGAAGCAATCCAGAAAACACCTCCATAGTTAGGACAAAAAGATAGGGGGACATAGAATCACCTTGACGAAGCCCTTTTGTACTCTTAAAATACCCAGTAGTTTGCCCATTCACAATGACCGAAAAGCTTGCAGTGGAAATACACTCATGGATCCACCCTATGAATTTTTCCGGAAAATTGATGGCTCTAAGGCAAGAAATAACAAATTCCCACCTTACCGAATCAAATGCTTTCCTCAAATCCACCTTAAGCATTGCACTCGGTTGAGCATCCTTTCTGTTATAGCCCTGGACTATCTCAGTTGCCAGTAAGACGTTTTCCAATAACAATCGGCCTGGCATAAAGGCAGATTGGCAATGGTTAATCGCTGAGGGAAGGAAAGCTTTAAGACGCCCTGCCAAAAGTTTAGAAATCACTTTATAAACCGTATTAAGGCAAGAAATGGGCCTGAAATCCGAGATCCGAGAAGCATTAGGGATCTTGGGAATGAGGACCAAGTTAGTAGCGTTCCATTGCTTGAGAATCTTCCCCGAACTAAAGAATTCCAACACATCATCAGTAATTTCTGTCCCAACAATGGACCAGGTTGTACAGAAGAACTCGGGAGTGAAGCCATCAGGGCCACTAGCCTTGTTTTTGGGAAGGGAGAAGAAAGCTTGACGGATATCTTCCCTAGTAAACAAAGAGTCAAGCTCTGTTTGTTGAATCTCAGAACATTTAAACTTAAGGATGTGAGAAACATCTTCTTGAACAAACTGGGAAGGCACTTGTTCTCCACCTAGAGAGGTCTGAAAGTAATCAACACAATGACTCTGGATTCCCATCTGAGAGTCAATGCGATTTCCTTCAGCATCATACAAAAAGTGTATATGGTTAATTGCCTGTCTGGAATTGGCCATTTTGTGAAAATAAGCAGAATTCATGTCCCCTTCTCTTATCCAAGTTACCCTCGATCTTTGGAAAAGGAAACTCTCCTCAGCAGTGGACAAAATGTACCATTTACGCTGCATCTCAAACTCCACCTCAGCATTAGACACACTAGGATAATGGAGCAATTGATTTTGAGCTTCTGTCAACCTAACATGAGCCTCAGCAGTTCTCTTCTCAATGTCTGAATAATTAAGCTTACTGAAATCCCTTATAATTTGCTTCAACGCTTTGAGCTTCTTAGAGACACGATACATTGCAGAGCCTGTAAGATTCAGGGAATACCAATGGTACCCAATTAAAAGAACAAACTCAGGATTCTTCAACAGAAAATTGTAGAACCTGAAAGGTTTCCTACACCTCGGCTTAGCCGTATGGAAGGAGACTTCACAGCAGGCATGATCAGAGAAATCCGGGTCACCAAACAGACCCAAAGAAGAGGGGAAGAGAGAGATCCACTTGTCATTCACAAGAATGCGGTCAAGCTTTTTTGCAATAGGGGCACTTTTCCTTTTATTCCACCATGTAAACGTGTTACCTCTAAAGTTGAGGTCGACTAGCCCAGCTTGGAGAAGAGTTTCTCTGAAAACTCTAGTAGGGCTGTCCACATTAAGATTGGCAGGGGAGGAGTGTTCTGAAGGATGAAGAGTTTGGTTAAAATCACCTAACACCAGCCAAGCTTTGTCCTGAAGAATACCATTAGAAGAGAGATCAATCAACTCTCTCCATAATTCCAGGCGAGAAGCTTCATCATTAGCAGCATAGATAGAGGAAATGAAAACAGGTTCAGCACAGTCTGGAAACTTGACTTCACAACAGATCATTTGCAGAGATTTGGAAACAATCACAACATGAATACTCGGATGCCATAAAACCCATATCTTTCCGAGATCAGAAAACTCATAATTATTATCAAAAGACCAACCTGGCAGCATCGAGTTAAGGAACTTATGCTGCTTAGGCTTCTTAACATGAGTCTCCACGAGACTACCAAAAAGTGATCGATGGTTACTATACCATTTTTTAAAACCGCGACGATGAGAAGCAGAATTCAAACCGCGGAGATTCCAACAAAAAGTGTCACTATCCATAAAAATTATAGGTTTTTGGGGCCATTGCCCCTCGCACTCCGCTGTTGCCGCTGCGACAACACCTTTGTGAACCTCAACTCGTCTTCTAGATCAGTATCCTCATCTTCAGTATGTTCAGATGGGACATCAGAAGAATCTGAATCCAAGTCTGAAGAAGAAGATTTATCGTGGACCACTTGAGTAGCCTTGCCTTTATCGGGGGGCTTCGACCCATCCGGGAGATTGGAAGAAGAAGCAACCTCCCGCCCTTTACTAGAATTGGCTACTGCCTGTGAAGACTTGGCTGGATCGAGGGATAAGGCCTTGGCCCTACTGCCAACAACCACCCATTCGCCTTCTTTAGGGACCGGTTTAGGAGTTTTTGATCTTCGTCTCCGAGCTTTCACCTTATCCGGAATAGGCTTAGAGGGAGGAGGAAGAGATTTGGCTTTGGAGCGAGGGCAGTCATCTGGAGAGTGAGAGGCCGAGTTACAAGGTTTACACATGATTGGGGCTGAATGACATCTTCGCAGGCTATGCCCCACTTCTTTGCAGTGAGAACAAATTGGGGGCATCCAGGGACTAGACACCTCCACTCTAGCGATCAATCCCGAACTAAATTGCGCATTGACAGCTTCAGGTAGCGGCTTTCGAGGGTCGATAATAGTAAAGACTTTTGCTACCTCGAGGTTCCGCTTATTCATGGTATCCGGGTGAAGATACAGAGGATGACCAACCAAACTTGCAATCCGCTGCAGTCCATCGTCATTAAAAAACTGAAAAGGGACCTTCCTAAGTTCCAGCCAAATGGGTGCAGAGGAGAGTTCCGGCTTTGAAGGAGTAAGGCCAGGTTCCCAATTAGCAACGAACATCGTTTGGCCTTCAATTTGCCAAAGACGTTGATTCAGGACCCGATTGCGAGTTTGCACATTAGGTATGCGAAATAGAAATGAGTTTCCTTCCATTCTCGATACCGAAATGTCTTTAAACTGCTTACTCCAAATTCCATTAACAATTGTGTGGATAGTTCCTTGAGCAGGAGGATCCGAGTAGAATTGACCAAGTATAAATGACTCCCAAGACTTTTGATGCTTTTCAATTAGCGAGTCGGGAATCTTAACACAAGCTTCACCAGATGGGAGGGTGAATGCCTTCCCTGCCTTCTGAAGCCTCTTAGAAGTTCCTTTGAACATATCGCACCAGCTCTCTATCGCAGCAGAGGAGCAATGGTCTGTGGAATCTGGGTTCGCCGCATCGACCTTGACGGGAGCAGCTTGCGCAGAAATTGATGAAGGTTCCTTGTCCTGGGACTGGATCGCTTCCGTTGGAGGAGATATCACCGGAGAAGGCGCAGGGGCTGAAACAGCCACTTGCTTCCCTTCGACATGCCCTAATTTTTCCAGATCTGAACCAGATCGCGGATCTGAAGATGGAGAGACGGCCGAGCTTGTCGTGGAGACCGCTACGAGGACGCCTTTATCTTGAGTGGTAACAGGAACCGAAGGGGAAGATGGGAGGCCGGAGCCCGAAGAAATGGAAGCGGAAGAAGCAGGGGAAGAGCCACCTTTGGAGGAGGAGGAGCCCCCCGAAGGATCTTTGCGAAGTCGCTTTTGCTTCCCCATGGGGAGGGAAGCGCAACAGGAATCCGACTCGCGGAGGAGCCGGCGCCGTTGGAGACGCCGGAGCTGGGCCGAGAATGAAACCACCTTATCGCCTTGTCGCCTTTGCTATCGCCTTGTCGCCTTTTCTTTTACTTTTCAAAATCTTGCGATCTATCTTAAATTTCAGTGACTCTTTACTATATATTATTTAGTTTTCCCATTTGAGACTACTAAATCAATTCTACCTTCTTCCTCAATGACGCTACACATCACTGAGACTGTCCGAGTCACCCCAGCAGCTGACTCAAACTCTGTCCTCTCAATCCCTTTAACTTTCTTTGACCTACCTTGGCTACTATTCCAACCTGTTAAACGTGTCTTCTTCTACAAACTCAAAGAGTCGACTCGTGAGCATTTCAACTCCATTATCCTCCCTAAGCTTAAGCTCTCTCTCTCCCTTGTCCTTTGCAACTACGTCCCTCTCACTGGCCACATCACATGGAACATAAACGAACCCAAACCAAGCATCGTGGTCGGTCCAAACGACGCTGTTTTGGTTACTATAGCCGAGAGTGAAGCCGACTTTTCAAATCTTTCAGGCTTTGGACAACGTCCTGTCTCTGAGTTACATGCCTTGCTTCCCAAGTTACCAGTTACGGATGACTCAGCCACAGCCTTCTCCATACAAATCACATTGTTCCCGAACCAAGGTTTCTCCATCGGCGTTGCAGCACACCACGCCGTTTTAGACGGGAAAACGTCAAGCACGTTCATCAAAACTTGGGCTCATATCACCAAACAACAACTTGAGAACGTCCCGGAGAGTCTAGTTCCATCTTATGACAGGTCGTTGATCAAAGATCCCACAGGACTCGATGAAAAGATGATAGAGATGGTGAGATCTCTCAAACAAGATAAAACCAAAGTTGTCTTAAGCTTGATTCCATTTCCCGCAAAAGAACTTGGAGATGACGTTGTCTTGGCCACGCTCGTGCTCTCTAAGGATAACATCGAGAGACTTAAAGAACGAGTCAAGAACTTGTCTACTTTTGTCATTGCGTACGCTTACACGTGGACATGCTACGTGAAGGCACGTGGAGGAGATGGAGAGAGATCAGTGAGTTTACTCTTCGTAGGAGATTTTAGAGAACGTTTGGATCCGAAGCTTCCGACAACTTACTTCGGAAACTGCATGTTTCCGGTGGGTTGTTATAACCGTAAGGCGTCGGAGTTTATGGTAGAGAAAGGGTTTGTTACGGCGGTTGAGATACTTAGTGATTTGGTCAAAGGGTTGACTTCAAGAAAGGTAGAGACTATAGCGGACTCCTTTGTGGAAGCATTTGGTTATCAGAGTTGGAGTACACAGTTTGTGACCGTAGCCGGGTCAACCCGGTTGGGAGTATACGAGGCGGATTTCGGGTGGGGAAGACCCGTTAAGGTTGATATTGCCTCTATTGACCAAGGTGCGATATCGATGGCAGAGCGACGTGATGAAACGGGTGGCGTGGAGATTGGAATGTGTCTGAAAAAGACAGAAATGAACATGGTCGTGTCTTTTTTCAACATTGGTTTACAAAGCTAAATCTTTTTTTGTTTTGTTTTGTGAAATATTAGTAATAAGGTAAAGCTTTGGTTAGTTGTTCTTGTTTATCTCACAACAAAATTATTGGGCATAGCATCAAAGAGAAATATCACTACTTAAAAAAAAAAGCGATTTAAACCTGTTGCCAAACAGAGAGATTTAAAGTTTTTCTAATGAAAACTATAGTATAAAATTCGTAAATCTGTTGCCAAACAACTTAGAAAACGGATAAACGGGCGGATTTTTTGACCCGCTAATGAAACCCAAACTTTTTTTGTTCTAATCATATCTTGTTAGGTGCGAAGAGTAATATATTTGAAACGACGGTCGGAATCACGTCTAAGGACAGTGGTCATATGAGGGTATAGGAGTGTCCATAGACTTTGGAATGTTGATTCTTCATATAGTGATCAATGGTTATGTTGTTCCCATGAATGTTTATAACATTTCTTTGAACCCTTTCCAAGGATTGCGTAGAGCATGTTGAGTCTAATACACATTTTGGGCGAGACAACCTTGACTAATTAAGCCATACCTAATATTTTTGTGAACCTAACACGTGATTAGTAGATTTTTAAATTATTTGGGTGATTTGTTTGTAATCTATTAACTGGTAAAAGAATAAAAAAGAAAAACAAATCTCTATGACAGCTAATTGTAGGGTATTTAGCTGACGCTGCATGTTATTTCTTCTAAATCTGATTTTGTTCATAATATATGTTCCTTATTCACCTCATAGGGCCTCCAGAGTTGAAACTAATTTTATATGCATTCGCCCTAATATATCTTCTTTTTTCACTTTTTTTATTGGGAGATACGACCAAAATTCCAAGATCATGATAAATTAACGAGAGTAAAAAACATAAAAATATTTAGAAAAAAATCATATTAGATTCACAAATAAGAAATTAAAAACGATGTTACACAATTCATTAAAGTATATATATATATATAAAGTATACACAATTCATTAAAGTATATATATATATATATATATATATAGATAGTAATTTCGGAAGATAAAGATTAATGTAAATAATATATTTAGAGAAAAAGATAAATTAAATATTTCTAAACTATTTTTAGATTCTTCTCAAACTTATCACATGATTTTACTTGTGTCTTTGTAAACAATATCGTCGATAATTATTTTATTATGTCGTTATATATTTTGTTAACTACGAAAGAGTATTTTTGTCCATTTTAAGATAACTAATTAACTTATTATTGAGACCTTGCTTTTTGTTTTTCAATCTTTTGGGTATATAGAGCAGTAATACTCTATCATAAAACCCTAATTTGTAATCATATTTTAATTTATGGAGTTTGCAGGTTGCGATATATTATAAATAACATGCAACGTCAGATAAATAACATGGAGCGTCAGCATCAATTAACAAATCATAGAGGTTTTTGTTTCTTTATATTATATATCGCTGCCAAATCCTCCAGTTATATGTATAGAGAACAAATCCTCCAAATACTTGGGTGTATTCAAAGTGAAATTTCAATTGATTTGTAAAAAGTTTACAAATCTACTGTTATTCAAACATGAATTTTAAAAAGTCTAATGAAATCTACTGTTATTCAACTAATGATTTCAAAATCCACCTTAAAATCCATTGTTATTGAAAAAAATTTGTGGATTTGACTTTTAATGATTTTGAAGGATTTCAGAGGATTTGGGAGGATTTCCTTAGTTAAAAATACAGAAATCCAAATCCCATGGTTTTTGGTGAGATTTAAAATGATTTTACAAAAGTCATATTAACTTCCCTAAAATCATCAAAATCATTTAAAAACCCAATAAAACTCAAATCTCTTAAAATTCCATTTTGAATACACTCCTCGTATACTATATGTTTGAATTTTTATAAGAAATATTTGATATATGTGATAACGTGTTTGAATTAAATGTAGTTAAAGAAAGTAAATTTCCGAGTGGTTGTTTCGAAAGGTTTTTAAATGAGCTGCAGTCAGCTTACCCTACAATTAACCATCATAGAGGTTTGTATTTCTTTATCCGTATTGTTTAATAGAATTTTGTACAAATAAAATTTTCATGGCGTCAATTTTTATAACTCTATTCTCCATATAAAAAAAATCATACTAGTTAAGAAATTTTACGGTCATGTACATTTATTTTCTAAAACTTTAAAGATAGATTTGAACTTCTAGTCATGAAGGCTTCAATTTTATATATATTCCTAAAAGTTTTACAAACATGATAGTAACAAAAATAGGCTATATTGCATATTTATTTCGATTTTGTAGGATTGACTTGCATTTTCTAGATTTGGAGGGTTAAGTTACAAAAATGGCGACGGGGATTTTAATTTTATTTTAGCAACTATTAGAGAATAAACAACCCATTTTATATATCTTCAAGTTCTAGAATAGATATTTTACAATTTTTAAGGAAGCGCTAGGTGATAAGTGGGAGGTAACCTAACATCTAGCGCCTAATTACATAATCGGAATGTAAACGGTTTTATGAATAAAATATAAAAATAAAGATGATAAAAAAAAAATTAATTGGTTTAAACACTATGGTTACGGTTTGAGCAATATCAAAAATTTAAATGACTAAGGATCTAAATAGTAACCGAGAAATTTTTGTTGAATCTAGCTGAATTGCTGAATGAGCATAATATTTAGTGACTTTTAACTGAATCCAGCTGAATTTTTGAATTTTTTTATGGTAACCATAACTGATTTAACGAATGAAATGTGAGTCCTTGCAAAAGATTATGATTGATTAACTAGCGACATCAGTCGAACAAAAAATTACCAAAAATATATAATATATAATTATTGAGAATATATGTTTAATACCTAAGGTGCAGAGGCCGACTCGAATGTCGGAGATGCGTCTAATATGTAATGTTGGATATACGATTATCTCAAAAGTCCTATGCCAGCGGCTTAAATTGGTTCTTCCGAATATTATCTCTGAGACACAATCGGCATTTGTGGCAGGAAAATTGATTTCTGATAATATTTTGATTGCACAGGAAATATTCCACGGATTACGTACGAATGTGTCATGCAAGAATAATTTTATGGCTATTAAAACTGATATGAGTAAGGCATATGATCGGGTTGAATGGGTTTTTATTGAATGGTTATTAAGGAAATTTGGTTTTGCAGAAAAGTGGATTACTTGGATTATGTATTGTGTGACTTCGGTGGAGTATAGTGTTCTTTTAAACGGTCAGCCTCACGGGGCCATTACACCAAAGAGAAGACTCCGACAGGTGGATCCTTTATCACCATATTTATTTATTTTATGTACAGAGGTTATAATCAGTAATATTTGGAAAGCTGAGCAGGATAAATTAATCACGGGGATCAAAGTGGCGAATAAGTGTCCACCTATCTCGCACCTATTATTTGCGGATGACAGTTTATTTTTCTGTAAAACTACACGGGATCAATGTGAGGCTATTTTGGGATTTCTGAAGAAATATGAGATGGCGTCCGGACAACAAATAATTTTTACGAAGTCTTCCATCCAATTTGGTCATAAGGTGGAGGAATCTATAAGACGGGAAATGCAGGGGATTACCGGGATTACTAATTTAGGAGGAATGGGGTCTTATTTAGGACTTCCAGAGAGTCTAGGAGGAGCCAAAACATAGGTGTTTTCCTTTGTCAGGGATAAATTGGACAATCATTTAAATGGGTGGTCGACTAAATTGTTATCTAAGGGAGGTAAGGAAATAATGATTAAATCGGTAGCTTCTGCATTACCGACTTATATTATGTCCTGCTTTAGGTTACCGAAAACGGTTACATCCAAACTCACCAGTGCGGTGGCGCAATATTGGTGGAGTACGAGTGGTCATTCAGGGGGGATGCATTGGCGAGCCTGGGAGAAAATGTGTTCAAGTAAGCATTTAGGCGGGCTCGGATTTAGTGATATTAATGATTTTAATACAGCACTTTTGGCTAAACAATTATGGAGACTGATGGAGTATCCGGAGTCCCTATTTGCAAAGGTTTTTAAAAGTCGGTATTACAGGAATTCATGTCCAGTGGACCCTATAAGATCGTACTCTCCTTCTTATGGATGGAGAAGTATTATCTCAGCTAGATCTCTGATAAATCAAGGGCTTATTAAACGAGTTGGAACGGGGGACACCATCGCAGTGTGGAGAGATCCTTGGATTCCAGCTCAATTCCCGAGACCAGCTATGTGTAATGGATGTTATGGATCCATCTCTTCAATTACGTCAATTGATTGATTATCAATCAGGTACATGGAAGATTGAGACTCTCAAAGCTATTTTCGCGCAAAGCGATGTTGAGTTGATAAGTGCCCTAGCTATAGGTCAAACGGAAACGGTAGATGCGGTAGGATGGAATTTCACAAAGACTGGGAAGTACTCAGTTAAATCAGGCTATTATGCAGCTCGGATGCCTGATCCAAAATATACAATCACACTAGTATATTACGGCTACTAACAAGATTTGGAAAGTACGCTGTCCACCTAAGATACAACATTTTATGTGGCAGCTACTAACAGGTTGTATTTCAGTATCCGTAAATTTAAATAGGCGAGGAATAAATTGCGATATACTATGTAGTCGGTGTGGTACTCAGATCAATTGGTGACAACTTGTCTGGTGGGAACTTTTAAATGTAACAACCCATCCCGGTGGGAACCGCTACCACATGGTACACCCCGCCTCATGGCAGCTAAAAGCGCTGCAGCGCATCGATCCTAACCTCTCTCCTGTGGGCCCAAACTGCATAGCCCACTTGCTCGCAGCCTCCTGGCCCACCAGGTAGGTTATTGGTGCGCCTGGCGTTCCTCGAACCCAGGTCCTCACCCTTTAACAACATTCCCACCAGACAAGTTGTCACCAATTGATCTGCAGGTCAATTGGTGACAACTTGTCTGGTGGGAATGTTGTTAAAGGGTGAGGACCTGGGTTCGAGTAACGCTAGCGCATCGACCCTAACCTCTCTCATGTGGGTCCAAACTGCGCATGTAGGCACTCTCCTGGCCCAGATGCACTCCTGGCCCACCAGGTAGGTTATTGGAGCTGGTGGGCCAGGAGTGCATGTGGGCCAAGAGAGTGCCTACATGCGCAGTTTGGGCCCACGAGAGAGAGGTTAGGGTCGATGCGGTGCAGCGCTGTAAGGTTGCCATGTGGCGGGGTGTGCCATGTGGCGGAATCCCATTGGGCGGGTTGTTACAGTTAATCACGCAATTTTTGAATGTTCACCAGCTCGACAATCCTGGGCGCTAGCCCAGGTACTAGTGGGACCTAATCAATTCCCGACTACGTCTATATATGCAAATATGGATTATCTTCAGGTTTTATCGACTTCAGATGCACAGTTTGATTTTTTCCCTTGGTTATTATGGTATATATGGAAAGCTAGAAATGGTAAAATGTTTGAGAATGTGGACAAATGTCCGTTGGATGTCACTAAACGAGCACAATATGAAGCAAAGGCTTGGCGAGAGGCACAAGTTGAAGACCAAAATGAGGTAGTGGAGGCCCGGGGTGATGGTCCTCGGACAATCGGAAGTGTTCCGACTTTTGCGCCCATCTCTTTTGGTTATATATGTTTTATTGATGGTTCTTGGAAAGATACAGATAAGTATACAAGTATAGGATGGTGTTGTTAGCAAGCTCATGATGGATCCATGTTTATGGGGGCCTCCAACCTCCGACGAAGCCTCACCCCTCTTCATTCAGAAGTGGAGGCTTTGGTGTGGGGCATGAGATGTATGATTAGCCACGACTTCAGAGATGTTGTTTTCTTGACGGACTGTTCCTATTTGGTGAAGATGGTGTCTTCTCCTTCAGAGTGGCCGGCTTTCTCTGTGTACCTGAACGATATCCAAGTTGATAGGGAAGAATTCTCAACTTTACTCTTTCTCTTATCCCAAGGAGTGCAAATGGCGTTGCGGATAATCTGGCCCGTAAAGTACGAGTCTTACCGTATGCTGCTAAGTTTGTAAACAATTGTCCCCTTCATTGGCTTTCTTAAAGTCAATCTTTTCGTTTTAAAAGGTTCTGTGATACTAAATCCAAATATTTCTAAGGTTTTAAAAAGTTTTAAACGACATTTATAAGGTTTTTAAAAGGTTTACAAAGTTTTTATAAGGTTTTTAAAAGGTTCTAAACGACATTTATAAGGTTTTTAAAAAGTTTACAAAGTTTTTATAAGGTTTTTAAATGTTTTTTAAAAGGTTTTTAAAATGTATTTATAAGGTATTTATGAAATAAATATATATATATATATATATATATATATATATATATATATATATATATATATATATATATAT
>NW_006238919.1:3215601-3336113 GCF_000375325.1 Capsella rubella | reverse complement strand
TAAGTAATATATATATATATATATATATATATATATATATATATATATATATATATATATATATATTTATAAATTTACACACATATAAAGATAATATGTGTCTATAAAATATAAGCTTACACATATTTTTTTGATAAATTTCAAATTTTATTAAAATTTTTGTTAAAATTAGGAAGATGACTGTTTTTAAAAAGTGGTATTTTGATTAAAATTAGGAAGATGACTGTTTTTAAAAAGTGGTATTGGAAAATGGGTATTTTTGAAATTCTCCCTTAATTATAAGAGATTTAAAAACATCGAAACCTATATTGATGGAAAAATGAATATGATTAATAAAAACGAAAACAAAAAAAATTTAAAGTGAAACAAAACTAATTATTCTTGGGAGATTAAAGTTAAAAAAACTAATAATTTTTGAGAATTAACGTGAATATATTATTCTTGATGATATATTTTGATTTTGTTGTTTACGTATTTTTATTTTTTTTGCCACCCGTTACCGTTACCTTGCGAGGAAAAAGATTTTGAAAATTTATATAATTTGATAGGAACCAAAAAACCTCTAAACCTACTACTTTATTTCAAGGGGAATATGCAAATTAATTTTTTTACCATTCCTTTTTGAAAAAATAACCCCTCTTGTTGTCCATTGAAAAAAACATTCCCTATTCCAAGTACAAAATTACTAAATTACCCTTTTAATGCAATTCATGATGGAGAAAATAATATTGTATTCCTATTCCTTCCAAAACTATCCCGCCAAAATTTTTCCGACACAAATTTTCCGGTCAAATTTTATTTTTAACACAAACTTTTTTTTTGCCAGAAAACTTTTGGCGGAAATTTTTTTGGATGGAATATTCTAACACATGTGTTCGAAAATGGGTGGTGTTGGTCGACACCAAAATATTTTTTGGTTGGACCAAATTAATTTCAATTGCAAAATCGATTTGGTTTGGGTTGGTTTAACCCTAGGGCTCAACTTTTAAAAGAAGAAGAAGTCGATTATGGTTCTTTTCAGCTGCTTTTGCATATTTCAGAGAGTGAAAGTTTCTAAGTGTTCTCTAGTGAGGTATTGTGAGTTTCCAATGAGGTTTGAGACTGGTTCTTAATAGTTCTAGGCTAGAGAAGGCTAAATCCATGGTTGTTTGGATGTTTTGATGTTGTTCATTTAAAGAGGTGAGTGCATGACCAAGAGTTATCTAAGCAGTTTTTGATCCATGTTTTGGGTGATTTTTATGATTGTTGATTGATTTCCTTGCTTGTATTTCTGTTTTCTGTGTTGTGGTACCTATGTACGTCCATTGGGAGAGTCTTAACCGGCTATGGAGGGCCAGGAGAAAGAGATCCGTCAATGAGAAGCGATTGGAGTGATGTTAGGGTTTCAGTGACAATCGACAATACTCGTTTGTTCGTGTTTTCAGGAGCGAGTGTCGGCCGACACCAGTTCACAGCAGTGGCTAAACTTTGTTAATTGTTTGCTTTGTATTGTAATATTGTTTGCATATGACTTATACTGCTTGTGTGTACAGTCCAGTAGTTTGTATATCCTAGTAGTTGGGATGAGTGCCACACTGAGTATTTCTAGAAATACTTATGCATTTCTTTCTATGATGGAGGTAAAGGCAAAGTGTGACTGTGGAATCAAGGCGAGGAGAGAGTAATGATCTAGGGGCTCGCTTGATGTTTTATGCTTTTTATGTTATGACCTTGTTAGGAATGTTTAGTTCTAAAACTTAGAAGCATGTTAGGGTGTTATGTTATCAGAAATTCGGTGATTGCTGGTTTGGCTGACTTGTTTCTTTGATGCTTTTGGTTATTGGATTGTTAATTTAAATTTCTTCCGCTGGTTATTACTTGGTTTGGAATGGTTTGTTCTGGATATCTGGTTTAGTCTGCTTTAGTTGGTTTAAATTGATTTAGTCCAGTTTAGTTAGTTTAAATTGATTTAGTCCGGTTTAGGTAGTTTAAATAGAATTAGTGTGGTTTAGCTTGGTTTAATTGTGTAAATCCGGTTATGAATGTACTCCAAAAAAAAAACGGGTCGGGTTTCAAATAATATGTTCTCCATCATGAGTTCCATTGAAAAAGGGTAATTTAATCATTCTGTACTTAGAAGAGGGTTTTTGTTTCAAAATGGATAACGAGATATTTTTGCAAAAGAGTATGGTAAAAAGTTTATTTTTGCAAATCCCTTAGGTTTTATAATTAGCAAGAATATATATATATGTTTGAGTTTATATTAGAGAATTAGGGTTTAGGTTTTACAATCAACGAAATTATTTGTCAGTTTGAGTTTAACTATATAATATTTTTGTTAATGATCTTATTTTATATGTATAATATTAAAATTTATTTATTTTAATTAGGTGACAAAAAATACTTGGGTTCACCCCTAGTGAAGAACCTACATATTTATCCCCTATTAGCTTAACCAATAAAATTGGAGTAATATGCCACTTCATATTATATTTTAAAAATAAATCAAAACAAAAAAATTAAAATTATTTTAATGGCTTTTTTGATAAAGTTTGAAAATGGGTATTTTGAAAAGGGGTATTTTTCTAAATTCCCCTTAAATAAAAAAAATTAAGGAAACAAAATCTATAGACTTTTTATTTAAAAATAATATATGTCAATTTGGGTTTATAAAAGACGGATTAGGATTTATATTTTACAATCAAACAAAATTATATGCCAATTTAGGTTTATATAGGAATATTAGGGTTAAACTTTTATAATTAAATGTAATTATATTTCAGTTTAGGTTTATAAATAAATACCAGGCTTTAGATTTTACAACTAAACAAAATTATTTGTTTGTTTGGGTTTATAAAAGAGAATTAGGGTTTAAATTTTACAAGTAAACAAATTATATGTCGGTTTGCGTTTATAAAGGAGGATTAGGGTTTAGATTGTACAACTAAATCAAAATTTATCATTTTGGGTTTATAAAATTGGTCAGGGTTTAGATTTTACAACTAAAACAAAATTACATATCCGTTTGGGTTTATAAATGATGTTTATATGTATACATATGTTGTTTCCATAATCTTTTTTATTTTGTATTTTATATTTTATTTTTGTTTTTAAATAAAATAGACGTGACATATTACTCTAGTTTTATTAGTTTAAGCTAAGAGTGTGTGAATATGTCAATATAAGAGCATCTCCAAAGAGAAGATATATCTCTTCGTTACATGTTTCTCTCCGATTAGGTTATGGTGTTCGATAATTTGTTCTAGGATTTTGATATTGGTTGACCTGTTGTGCAATTGATTGTGGTATGCTCTTGTATTGATCGATAGATATAAAGCTTGTTGTATATGGATTAGTCTGAATTTATTATGGAAAACCAAATTTATCATGTAGTTAGAGCTAGATAAAGCTAAGGTGTTCAGTTCTAGCATTTTATGGTTCATCTGTTGTGGTAGTAGTTGAGGTATGCTGTTGTATTCCTTAAACAAGAAAGCACATATTTGATTGATATGAAGTCCTTGGTTGATTTATATCAAATCTAAGGATTTTAAACATTCTTGTTTTTTATCGGCAAAACTTAGTTATAATGAATGCTCTTTAAGTGTCGTTAGTTTGATAGCTTAATCTTGCTATAATCCTTGTGTATCCTTTTGGTAGTGTGTCCACTGAGGTTAAGTTAAAGATTGACGAGTTGAAGTCAAAGCTTGAGAAAGAAAGGTAGGCTATTACATCTTATCCTTCATGCTTTTGTGAATGTTGGTTTGGAAGATGAGATACAAATGTTGATATTTTTCTCTCCTTGATTTACAAAATGCAGACAAAACTTTGCCAAAGCACTTTCAAAGAGTTCAAAGGAGTTCTAAAGAAAGATCCCAAGATGATTAATAACTTAATTGAGTCTTTATAAGTATAATAAGCTAAATTCTGATTCATATTTGCAGTGTGAGAATATCTTGAAGGATGAAGCTGCCAAGTTTGAGGAGATTCATAAGAAATTCATTAAAGACAAAGATGATCATTTACAGGGTTTGAAAGGTATTATTTCTATTGCCTTCTGGTTTTGTCATCTCTTACTCTTAAAGGTAATAGTCTTGGTTGTCAAAAATGTCTATTTCTTTCATTACCTAAGTAGGATTTTACCGAAAGTGATGATAATGTGTTTCTGCTTTATAGACATTGTTTTATAGTTTGAGGAACCTTTCTTTCTTTCTCAAAAGTGTATGAGTTTCATGTCTTCTTGTTTGGCCAAGTCTCTGTTTCCTTTTATCATTGTGTGTTATTGGTGTTTGAACTATGACAGAACATAATAGACTTGGGGAGGAACTATGACTGAAATTGAACTGTCATGTTGTTGTAACTCATGAAAGACAAGTATAGAGTCAAAGTGTTAGATTGTTGTCTCAATGTGTTTGAATCTATTACTGTTTTGGACAGAACACATAAGCTTTATCTTGTGTATGTGTGATTGATGTAAGATTGATATGGTACCCGTGATGCATACAAGTTGGTGGACCCGTGATGCATACAAGTTGGTGGACCTGTGATGGCTCCAAGTTGTGATTGAAGATTGTGATACACCCATAAAGAGCATATGGGAAATTCAGCATAAAGACTTGTACACGTTGATTGTAATTAAGATTTCAACTAAATGTTGTATGAAATCATCTCTATATTTTGTAAGCTTTAAATTTCATGCAACGCAATATAATTTCGAATCTTAATAAAATTTATTTTGTACCAATTTATTATAAAATTGCTTTTAAAATTTATTTTACTTAAAACCTATTATTTATCAAACAAGAAAAATATTTATTTTCATATACCCCTAACGAAATTCACCAATGGACAACCAAAAAATTAATGAATCCTAAACAAGTTATTAACTTTACTTTAATCACCATTTATTAATAAAAAATAGTTAATAACTTCACTAATAGGAGATGGTCTAAGGTGAACCCAAGTTTTGTGACATATTCTGATTGGCTAAAAGTGAAAAAGAGTGAATAGAAGGGTTCACCATGAATCCAAGTATCATTTCCGACATAAACAAGATAATACATTTTGTCCAAAAAAAAAAAAAAAAAAAACAAGATAATACATTATTTTGTTGTCTCATACATAACATTACTTTTGATTTTTGATTAAACTGATAGGCGACGAACACGAAGATTTATCAAGGAACCTCTTGTTGTATCTGTGAGCAAACCAATGACCACCAATCAAATATGTTGAATCCTTCGATGTGATAAGGGTCACAGATGTCACATACCCCATAATGATATGATATGATATGGTATGATATGATATGGTATGAGCAATTATAGAAAAATCACACAAACGTCAAGATGTCACATTCCCCGTAATCTCATACTTACAAGATAAGGTAACATGTGTTTCAGTGTTTTCTATTGTAAAATTTGTTTGATCAAGGATATGAATTAGAAAACAAATCCAAAATAATTGTTAATTAATGAGTTTTTTTCAAAAAAGTATTTTCTCATTTTTAATTCAATGATTTCATTTTAATATTTTCTTAACTTACAGATATAAAATTCAGATAGTAATATATATATATATATATATATATATAATTGTTTGGAACTCCTCTATAATAAAACTCAATGAGTTTATATTCTTTTAAAATTGGAAAATTGTCTTAAATACCATAATAATATGTATTTTTCCAAAAGCACCACAAAACTAAAACTAATTTTTTAACATTCAAAACTAATTTCTGAATCCTAAAAACTAAACTTTACCCGTAAAAACTATACCCTAAATATAAATAAACAACACAAACATTAAAAAGATAATTCTACATATTCAAAAAAATCATCTTTTTATGTTTTTTGTGTTTTTTGAAAAGTAAAACTTTTGTGGTATATTTGGTAGAAAAATTAAAATGATAATTTCCCTTAAAATTTTACAAATATAACCATAATTTAAAAACTTTATATAATGCCTTTTACATTAAATGCCATTATTACATCTAATAATTATGATGTTGATTGGTTCTCTTGCTATCATCCATTAATGTAGCGGTCGGCTAAAAAAGGAAACGTTCTTTAACTTTCATTTTCCAATATGAATCTTATTTTCATTTCACTATGATTTTTATTGGTTTAATATATAAATTATTATTATTTATTATTTATTTATGTTCGACCATTTCTTCTTCTATATATAAGAGACGCTATAGTTCCAAGCTAATAACTCTTCAAACTTATAACGCTATAGTTCCAAACTAAAATGAACATGATTTGGAACGTTTCAATATGTGTTACAGCTTTAGTTGTTGTACTGATCAGTAGATGGTGGTACCGATGGTCAAATCCCAAGTGCAATGGCAAGTTACCTCCGGGAACAATGGGGCTTCCGATCATCGGAGAGACACTAGACTTCTTTAAGTCTTATGGATTCAACGAGACTTCACCCTTTATCAGCAAGAGAATGTCCAGGTAAAATATTAAAACATCAAGTATGTTTATTTATTTTTTTAATAACTAAGAAGTTTTATATCGAAGTCCATACATTTTTTCAGACCCGTGACCATAACAAATTATATCCTTTAGTAAAAAAATATCAAATCTTATGTAATCTTGTGAACGTTTTAGGTATGGGCCAATATTTCGGACCAACATTTTTGGATCCAACACCGTGGTAGTGACAGACCCTGATGTAATGGTCGAGGTTTTTCGACAAGAGAACACGGCTTTTGTATTTAGCCTTCCGGATGCGTTTGGCATAGTATTAGGAAAAGATGATGCTATAGTCAATCATGGGAAGACCCACAAGCATTTCAAACAAATCACACTCAACTTTCTTGGCCCTGAGGGTTTAAAGAAGAAGTTGATAGGAGGCATGGACCGAGCAGCCTGCGAGGGTCTTAGATCAAAGGCTAGCTTGGGGAGCTTCAATCTTAAGGAGGCAGCTGAAAGCGTATGTACATAATAAGTTTTTTTGTTTTTGTTGGTATTGATGAACTAAAATGATTTAACAATATGTTTCTTTGTCGTATGCTACTTTTGTAGTTGATAATTAAGCACTTGATTCCCAAGTTGATAAGTAACCTCGGAGCAGAGGCTCAAGAAAATCTGATGGACATCTTTATGGCCTTCAATCTTGATTGGTATCAGTCTTTCTTTAGTCTTTCTACCTGGAAATCATTGTATAGATCCTTTACGGTAAGTAATTATTATAGGATTTTTTTTCAATGTAGTAAATCCTAAAATGGTTCATTTAATTAGATAAAAATGTAACATATATGTATATATTTATTGCATTATATTGAAAACAAAAAATACCACAATTTCTAAAGAAATTCCCTTGGATGACATATTTTAAGTTTTTTTTCAAAAATACCACAATTTTTTTTTATTCCAAAAATACCACGAAAAGGTTATTTTTCCAAAAATACCATAGACATAAAAATATGATTTCTGAAGGTGTAGAATTATTATTTTTTATGTTTGGGTTGACTTATATTTAGGGTTTAGTTTTTAGGGGTAAGGTTTAGTGTTTAGGATTTAGAAATTAGTTTTGAATGGTAAGATTTAAAAATCTGGTATTTTTGGAAAAAAGTATTTTAGTGGTATTTTTGGAGAATAGAACTCATTATCCAAAAATGCAAGTTTTAGTGGTATTTAAGAGAATTCTCCAAATGTCTAAATATTGTCTCTATCAACTGCATCCAGGCAAGCAGAGCCGTAAAGAAGGTGATAAGTAATGTTCTCTTATCAAGGAAAGAATCGGGAGAGAAGCATGACGATATCCTCAACACGGTAATGGAAGATGAAGTTTTAGATGACAAATACGTTATCTTCCAAACCTACGTTATTCCGATCGCCGCTAAAGATACTACTTCTGTGATGATTTCCATGGCAGTAAAATACATTACAAGTAACCCTAAAGTTTACTTAGAGTTGAAGGTAATAATTAATATATATACACATATAGCTAGCTAACAATTTTTCTTAGAGTTGAAGCATGGGTATGACATTATATGCTTATAAATATGGCAGAGAGAGCATAATGCTATCCTTCAAAACAGAGTTGATAAGAACTCTGGAGTGAGTTGGGAAGAGTACAAAAACAACATGAGTTTCACCAAAATGGTAACTTTTAGATATCCATATATATATATTTGGAAAAAAAGATATCCATATATATAGTAGTAAAAATTATCCCTATAGCCACTTGATTTTTTGCGGCTACGCTATATTATTCGTGGCTATAACGTCGTAACTTAAATAATTTGTGGTTTTTATAGCCACGAATATAAGGCACATCCATGAACATGAAAGTGGTTATAGAGAATTTTTTTACTAATATATTAGTAATTTCAATTACAATATATATATATATATATATATATATATATATATGATAAATAATAAAACACAAAGAATATGTTGCAATGCAGGTGATTAATGAGACTCTTAGGCTGGTAAATATGGCTCCTGTAATGTTTAGAAAGACTTTGGTAGATGTTACAATTCAAGGCAAGTAATACTATTAAAATTCGACCACTTATTCAAACATATTCTCAAAGTTTTTTTTTTTCTTAAATAAACATTTTGTGGTGCGAAATTGGTAACAGGATATACGATTCCAAAGGGTTGGATGGTGTTTCTTGCAACTTCATTATTGCATTATGATCCTGCGATATATGAGAACCCTTTAGAGTTTAATCCTTGGAGATGGGAGGTATATACTGATTCTAATCTTTGATATCTAATTAATAACATCATCTAAAGAATGCAAAAATTAATGAAAATAAATGTGAAACAGGGCAAAGATGTGGTTAATTTTTCTAAGTCATTCATGGTATTTGGAGGTGGAATGAGACTGTGTCCTGGTGCAGAATTTGCAAGGCTTCAGGTTGCAGTTGTTCTTCACCATCTTGTTACTAACTACGATTTCACAATGGCTCAAGATAGCGAGGCTACTCGTACACCACTAGTTTCTTTTCCCAATGGCATGCACATGAGCATCTCTCCCATCAACTAATTTGGAGATCTTAATGCTATCTAAATGAAATACGTCTATATTTAAGTATTCATGATACTTTTAAGTTTCATTTTCACATTGAGTATAACTCAATTTCTATCCAAAAGTAATCAAGATTTGTTTAAAGTTAAATGAAAGTGAACACATGATATAAAAATATACTTTTATTATTTAACATTTTGGTAAGCATTCGTGATACGTGTGTTAATATACAGATGTGTCTATACGGAGTAACCACGTGCAAAATTTACAATGAATTTACCTTATGAAAAGAAATCATCGTTAACATCACGTCGTCTCTTGGGTCTTACCTTAACAACTCAATGAATTTACCTTATGAAAAGTAATTCTATTTCCTCTTTTGCAGAAAAAAGAAGGTGGGGAAGTTTATACTTGAAGTATCAATGGCTATAAGAATCGTTCATAAAAAAAAAACCTAAAACTTAAAGAACGTGACGACGTTAACGCAATTAATCTTTTGTTAATGATTTTATTTTTCAATTTTCCTTTTTATTTATTTTATTTCCTTAATTTTAGTTTTTAAAGATAAAATATAGTGTATCATTTTAGATATTGTGTGACATATCACTCTCCTATTGACTTAAATAAAAGGAGGTGAATGAATGGGTTCACCCCTATAATTGTTCTTTGAATAATTCATTTTAATGAGGAAAAGACTTGGGTTCACCTATATTATCTGAACCAATAAATTTAGAGTATTATGCCACATCATAGCATGTTTAAAAAATAAACTAAAATTAAAATCAGAAAAATAAAAACAATGAAGGAAACAAAATCTGTATACTTTTAATAAAACATGGTTAACTATATTTTTGAGGTTTATATCTTATAATTAAAACAAAAATATATATCAGTTTGAATTTATAAATGGGGATTAGGGTTTCGATTTTACAATTAAAAAAAAAATTATATGTCGGTTTGCATTTATAAAGGAGTGGTTAAGGTTTTGTTTTTACAATTAAAATAAAATTATATGTCGATTTGGGTTTATAAATAAATTGCTAGGGTTTGGATTTTACAGCTAAAACAAAATTATATATCGTTTTGGGATTATAAATGAGTGGTTATAATAATTTTTAGGTATTTTATCAAAAATCTTAACCAATCGAGCTATTAACACTTGGTTCATTCAGTTTATTTCGTATATAAGTCATGGAGAGGCTTTCACTATCTCATTCTCAAATATTTTTGTGATCCTGACACGTGATTAGTAGATTTTAGAATACCATATATATAATTATTTGGGTGATTTGTTTTCTATTAACTAGTAAAAGAAATCTATGATGACAGCTAATTGTAGGGTATTTAACTGACGTTGCATGTTATTTCTAAACCTGATTTGTTCATAATAACATGAAGCGACAGCTAAATTAACCAATCGTAGAGGTTTCTGTTTCTTTATATTACATATTGCTGCCAAATCCGGAAATATGTTTATATGTTTCGAAAACATTTTTAAATTTTATATGCGAGCGATTCTTTAATTTCGAAAGATTTTTAAAAGATTTTTAATTCCCTACTATATATATATCGCGGACGTGATTCATGTGAGCGATTCTTTAATTTCGAAAGATTTTTAAAATTATAAAATACCAATCATCAGACAAAATCGAGATATCATATCTTTTCCACATTATGTCAATTTTTTTATAATCCGGACACCAAAAATCGAGAGATATGATCACATATTCCAATTATAAAGATATCATATATATACCAGAAATATAAATATTTGGTTCTTTGTAATACTTATACCAGCTCACTAAAAAGATTCTAACTCCAATTATATAGATTAAAATAATCACTATGAAAATGGTTTTTTAAATATTGTTTGTTTTATTTCAAAAATCTTAAAAGTAGCATTCATATGATTTTAACAATTAAGTAAGGAATTTGAGTTTGCTCAGTACTTATCTGTCACACAGTACACACTATATTAATTAAAGGATTATAGGTAACCAAGATTTTTCTTTTTTTGTTTTTTTGGCATTGTTACATAACCAAGGTATCGGAAAAAAAAAAAAAAAAAAGATATAGAAATTTATCTTGGTTTATTTTGATAAAGAACATTAATATTTTTAATTTTGTATAGTAGATGTAAAATTAATACATTCACTATTATTAAAAACATTATGTAATAAAATCTGTAATGATGATTGTTTAGTTTGTAAGTCCATGATTAAAACTATGGATGAATGCAACAACCCTTGAGGAGTTTGGAGTCATGGACCGATCCAAAATATGGATGGACTGATGATGGCCGAGAGCTTTGATCGGATACTACGAACTGATATTCAGAAGACGTATGGGGACTATGGACCCGTAAGCCAAGAGCTTGATTTGCCATCGTGACCCAAAGGATCTGTAAGATCTCTTGTTTCTTGTCTCTACTGGAAATTGATGGTTTCTTAACAAATCTTAGCTCTAACAATAATGATTTTGTAGCTAATAACAAATCACAATTTGTTAAGAGACTACCAATAATGATGGCCGAACAAGACAACCAAACAAACTAAGGTTACGAATGGTAACCATACTGCACTACAAAACGAAAACCGCACCGCAACATTGCTGTAACAGTGTCAAAATATCTGCATATACATATATATTTATGTATTTCCGTTACTATTTAAACCGCATTGCACTTCTCCTGCAGTGAAAAACGCAGTTACCGTTTGAAGCCTAACTATGAGGACGGATCCTTATCGGTAAAGATATGTAAACTAAACCATTTTTGTAACTTAATGGTTAACCTAGATATTCGGGAATTGACCATTAGTTTTTGAACGTGAATCAAGCCTGGTTGGTAAGCAAATTGAATTTATGACTTGGTCGAGTAAATGATCGATCTAAAGTGTAAGGGACAAGGGTGATTAAACATGTACAAGAGCTTGGTAAGAATTATTAAACTGTTGTGTATAAAATTAAAGAAACGTTGAAAAAAAAAATTAAAGAAAGAAGAAGCACAAACGTGAAATCTTTTGTTCAGCAGACGTCAGGGATTAGGTGTCATAAATTCATAACTAGAGAATGGCCCGTGCTTTCGCACGGATGATGTTTTTTAAAATAAAGATATAATTGGATTTATATTAATATTTGGTATTCAATAGTATAGGATAAACATAATAGTCTTGTATATTTTAATTTTAATTCTATAGAGTTAAATCGCGTGTTGATTTGTATATTTTAACTGTATAGAAAGTAAATAATATATACAATAGTAATTAGGTCTGGTTTTAATATAAGTACGTATATATTATATTTTCCCTAAAACCGTTAAATTTATCAATCACGGACATTACCTCAACGGTGTATAAGAAAATGCAATCTTTTAATATAATTTACAAAAATTGTATATCGGTTGAAAGATAACATAAGTGATATATAACAATTTCATAAATTTGGATAATCTATTTATGAATACCTTATAAATAAAATTTAACTATTGGCAAAAGTATATGATAAACTAATCTGCTAAAATGTTAACAAAAAAGGAAAATATGATAAATATTGTAATTGTAAACAATTTTAATATAAAATTTAATCTTTAATCTACTTGAAATAAGGTAAATTAAATGTTTTAAGTTTAATAATGTACAAAATATTTAAATTTAGAAATATTAATGAAAAACATAAAAAAACTGAGATTTTTCACCTAAACTATTTCCTTAATTGAAAATTATAATACCTATTAAATCTTTTAGATATTCGAAAATAAGATTTAATTCCAAGACCCGATTAAGAGACCTGTTTTAAGAGATGACCAGAATATCTTTCAAAGTAATGCTATTTTAATATTTTAAAATTTAGTTTAAATTAATTAAATGCTTACCAAAATTAAATTTATTATCATTTTTATCTAAAATCGGTTAGTAAAAGAGGTAATATTAGTTGAAATTTATTTCCTTCCTTTTTCGTTTCTGAAAATGATTTTTTCTTATAAGTTTTTAAAGAAAAAATGTTATCAATCAAATTTTTTATTTCATAAAATGTATATTATTTTTATTCATGGTTAAAAAATATATTAGTTACATAAGATCTTTTAAGATATCTTGCATATCTTATGTTTCAAAAAAATATTTAAGTATATATTTTTCAAATTTATTTTCTCTTTTATAACAATGAAAATAATTTAATAGTTACAATAAAACCACTAAAATACATTTGAATTTATCTTAAATTTTATTCCTTAGTAGCCTTACATGCACCTTTTGGTTATAAATTTCACATATATTAATTGAAAACTTTAAATTATTCAGGAAATAATGAATACTTATATATATATATATATATATTATAAAACTTTAAAAGAAAAGGAGTGCTATTTTTGAATAATAAGTAATTAAATGTTTTCAAAATTAAATTGGATTAAAACCTTTAATACGAAGTTTTTGAATAAAAAAAGATGCACAAATATTAATTTAATTTCTTTTGTTTACTTTAAAAAAACGTTTTAAATATAAATGATTTTAGTTAAATAGTTTAGGAAATATTTAATTCACGTATAGGAATAGTAATGAAGACATAATATATTGAGATTCTTCACCTAATAAATTTCCTTAGATAAAAATTATAATATCTATAAAATCTTTTAGATATTTGAAAATTTAGATTAACGATCAAGATTTAATCTACAAATAAACGATTGCGATAAAATCTTAAATGCATATATATATATATATATATACCATGTAATTTAGAGGAAATTTTTTTAAAAGGAATAGTAACCATTTTATTTAACTTTTTTTACATATATGATGATAAGAAGTAGGACTAAATAACCTTCGAATGCATAGCACGTTTTTTGGGTTTATTGGGGAGGATGTTGTTGATCTTCGTAGTTTTCCCAAAGACCTCAAAATCTCAAGCTACTACATCAAAAAAGTAGATTACAATTAGTTGTTTTAAAAAAATTAAACACAAAAAGTAAAATATTATGAGTAAACATTGATTAAAAACGATATGAAAGCATGTGGTGTGAAAATTTGTATTAGTTCATGCTTTGTTTTGTGAGATATATATTTTGTCTCGCTTTTGAAATGAATGTAAACTAAGAAAACATGTAATGGTTTATATAGGCTGTAAAAATGGGGTAGTTAATATTTTAGAATATTTGGTTTGAGATTTAGTTTTGAAAAGAAATAACTTTATTCAATCTCAATCACTAAATTATCGTGATTTTATTGTTAAATATTAAATATTATATCCGAATATTCCATTTTTAGAAGACTTAGAATAACAAATCATGTTTATATTTAATAGGCGAATTTAATTACCATAAATTAGTAAATTGTTATAAATTAAGATATAATCCGTTGATTTTGCCTATCATAAATTAATGATTAAGGAAATATATACATATTATGGATTTTAAATGATTAAGGAAATATATATTCAAAGAAAATCGAATAGGATAATGATTACTTAATAAATAATTCTTCAATTTTTAATATATAATGAAATGACAAAAGTTTATTTATTTTTAATATATAATGAAATGACAAAAGTTTATTTATAAAAATCTTACAAATAAAAAGTTATATTATCAAATGTATTTAAAAAATGTTAATATAGATTGATTTGGTTGGTCAAGTTAAAAATTAAAATAGTTTAAAAAGTCAACTACATTGAATATTCCATACTAAGAAAACATGGAATGGTTTCTATTAAAACAAATATTAAAATACTCAATGTTTAAAATTTCGATCAAGATCTTTATAAAATATTTGAAATTAAGAAAATCTTGCCAATTAAGCTAAATTTTAGGCATTGTATCTTACAAATAAAGTTAAATATCAAACGTAATAATTATCTTTCCTTTAATATTGAAAACCAATTTTTTTTTTTATCAACTGAAAAATGAACGATGGAGATTAAATCTCTAAACCCGATTAACATATCCGTTTAGTTAGTTAGATCCGCGTGTTAACCCAGTTAGAAATGATAATTATTTCATTTTGAAACTATAGTGTAAATTCATTGTGTACTTCAGCTTTAATAGTATAGATTATAATAATTAAGGAAACACGTGTTTCTGTTATAATATATGTGTGATCGAGGATATTAGAAATTAGAAAAACAAAACCAAGAGGATTGTCAATTCAGATTTTTTTTAATAAGTATTTTATTAACTTTAAATTATATTTTCACATATTAATATTAATATATATATATATATAGTACTGAAAATATTATAAATGTTTTGATACTGCTCTTTAATAAAACTCACTGAATTTAAGTTTTTTTTTTAATCTACATATATAATCAAAATTCAAAATTTATAGTATAGTATAAAATTCATTTTACATTAAAGGCCAAAAACATCTAATAATGACGATGTTGATACGTTTTCCTCTTTCGACC
The DNA here is from genome assembly GCF_000375325.1 of Capsella rubella. Classification (NCBI taxonomy): domain Eukaryota; kingdom Viridiplantae; phylum Streptophyta; class Magnoliopsida; order Brassicales; family Brassicaceae; genus Capsella; species Capsella rubella. Next base: position 3,320,741 of record NW_006238919.1, on the reverse strand, counting down.
ACTAGAAAATGCTGGATTTCAAAAGTTTCTTTCCATCAGTATTTGCAGTCACCGACAATAGAATAAGGAAAATAACTATTAATTAAAAAAAATATATGATCAAGTATTGTATTCACATTAATTCTCCAAAAATAATCATTATTTTCTAAAATAATATTAATTTCATTATAATTTTTATTTGATTAAATATTTAGTTAATCCCTAGATAAATCAAGAAAACGTTATGTTTAAACATAGAAACAAAATCTATATTTTTTGAATAATGTTGAAAGTTCAAAGATAAAGAGAATCAATATATGTTGTACTTAATTTTCTTCTTCTCTATATAAGAATATGCTTGGGTTTAGCCGGTTCTATTAAATGTTATGTTCAATTCGCAATTTTGTAACCCAAAAAATTGTAAATCTTTAAACATTTACCAAAATGGCAAACTAACAATTGATTCATAATTATTTTAGTTTGACCATATCTAGAAATCAATATGATAAAGAGAATAAAATATATTTTGTACATGTGTTTGCTTCTCTATTTAAGAGACGCTATAGTTCCGAGCTAATAACTCATCAAACTTGAAAGGAATACTAAAATGGACATGATTTGGAACGTTTCAATATGTGTTACAGCTTTAGTTATTGTACTAATCAGTAAGTGGTGGTACCGATGGTCAAACCCCAAGTGCAATGGCAAGTTACCTCCGGGATCAATGGGTCTTCCGATCATCGGAGAGACACTAGACTTCTTTAAATCTTATGGATTCAACGAGACCTCTCCCTTTATCAACAAGAGGATGTCCAGGTAAAATATTAAACCCTTAACTATATATAACTTTTATTGCAAATATATACATGTTTGTAATCTTGAGAACGTTTTAGGTACGGGCCAATATTTCGGACAAACGTTTTTGGATCCAACACAGTGGTAGTGACAGATCCTGATGTAATGATGGAGGTTTTTCGACAAGAGAACACGGCTTTCGTGTTTAGCCTTCCGGATGCATTTGCCAAAGTGTTAGGAAGAGATGATGCGATAGCCAATCATGGGAAGCCTCACAAGCATTTCAAACAAATCACTCTCAACTTTTTTGGCCCTGATGGTTTGAAGAAGAAGTTGTTAGGAAACATGGACCGAGGAACCTATGAGGGTCTTAAATCAAAGGCTAGCTCGGGGAGCTTCGATATTAAGGAGGCAGCTGAAAGGGTATGTACATAAGTTCCTTTGTTATTATTATTTTATGTTTTTAATTTTGTATTCATGATAAATTAAAATTATTTATTGTTGCTATGTTTGTAGTTGATAGTAAAGCACTTGATTCCCAAGTTGATAAGTAACCTCACAGCAGAGGCTGCAGAGAATCTGTTAAACATCTTCATGGCCTACAATCTTGATTGGTATAAGTCATTCTTTAGTCTTTCAACCTGGAAATCGTTATACGGATCCTTTACAGTAAGTAATTTATTCTTTAGTCATTTGTTAAAAGATCTTTTATAGTAAAACTTTAATAAAAATTGATAACATTAGAATCATGATACTTTCTTAATTTATAAAGTTTTTATAAATATTAGTTGGTTTGCAAAAATAATTTAGGGTCGATAAAATATAGGTGGTGCATATCCTATACTATTAAAGCGGAAGTACCACAACATATTTAACCAAGTTTTTCAACATACCTACGAAAACTTTTCATTGAGTTAAATTTAAAAACCAAATCAAACATATGATTTAAGGGTAGTCTACGGATACCTAATCGGGTCTCAAGAATTAATTAGGTCTTTAATTACGCAAATAATTCATAACCATTTAAACTGATAGCATATATTTAAGGCGGGATAATAAGGGGTAAATCCACAAAATGCAATAGTTTATTACAAATTGTGTGAAAACATAGAATGAGTCTTAAACTGAAACAGAGGTAGCTACAATTAAAACTAATTCATCAACTATGGGATTTTAACCCAAAAAAAAAAACTCATCAACTATTGGATTTTATGCTATTCATACAACTAAAACTCAATTTAAGATACTAATCAATTAACTAATACAAAAATATGGGCATTTGCCAGAACACGGGTTAGTAACTAGTATAATATATGAGCTATGGTTTTAAACCCGAATGAGATTGTGAACTGGATTACTTTCCGGGTCGACCACGGTGTTATGATATATAAATAAAAATAATTATATCATATTTAGAAAATATGAAGTCTAACAATAATAATAAAGGGATCAAATTTGTAACAGTCTATGAAAAAAAAATTACACAAAATGTCTAAACATTGTCTCTATCAACTGCATCCAGGCAAGTAGAAACGCAATGAAGGTGATAACTAAAGTTGTCTTATCAAGGAAAGAATCGGGAGTAAAGCATGATGACATCGTCAACACGATAATAGAAGATGAAGTTTTAGATGACAAATATGTTATCTTCCAAACCTATATTATTCCTGTGGCTGCTAAAGATACTACTTCTTTGATGATCTCCATGGCAGTAAAATACATTACAAGTAACCCTAAAGTTCTCTTAGAGTTGAAGGTTATATATATACATAGCTAACTACTTTTTCACTTGTTAAAAGAAGACAAATTAAAGAAGCATAGATTTGACAATATATGCTTCTAATATGGCAGAGAGAACATGATGCTATCCTTCAAAACAGAGTTGATAAGAACTCTGGAGTGACTTGGGAAGAGTACAGAAACAACATGACTTTCACCAGCATGGTAAATTTTAGATATACATCAGTAATTTTCAATTATAATATATGATAAATATTTAAAACTAAGAATAAATATGTTGCAATGCAGGTGATTAATGAGACTCTTAGACTAGTAAATCTGGCTCCTGTAATGTTTAGGAAAACTTTAATAGATGTTGAAATTAAAGGTGAGTATTACTTTTAAAACTTGGCTACTAATTCAAACATATTCCCAAAATAGTTTTCTAAATTGAATTTTTTGCGGTGCGAAAACTGGTAACAGGATATACGATTCCAAAGGGTTGGATGGTGTTTGTTGCAACTTCACTGAGGCAATATGATCCTGCGGTATATGAGAACCCTCTCGAGTTTAATCCTTGGAGATGGGAGGTATTTACTAATTCTTGTCTATGTAAAGCATTTTCAATATCTAAAAACAAAAACATATCATCTAAAGAATGTAAAACATTTGATGAAAAATGTGAAACAGGGCCAAAAGCTGGTTAATTTTTCCAAGTCGTTCATGGTATTTGGAGGTGGGGTGAGAATGTGTCCTGGTGCAGAATTTGCAAGGCTTCAGATTGCACTTTTTCTTCACCATCTTGTCACTAACTACGATTTCTCAATGGTTCAAGACTACGAGGCTACTCGTACACCACTAGTTTCTTTTCCCAATGGCATGCACATGAACATCTCTCCCATCAACTGATTCGGAGATCTTAATGCTATCTATATTTAAGTAGTCATGATACTTTTAAGTTTCATTTTCACATTGAGTATAACTCAATCTCTATCCAAAACTAATCAAGATTTGTATAAAGTTAAATGGAAGTGCACACGTGAAATAAATATGTACTTTTATTTATTCGACCTATTCCCATAAATAATTTTCATTGAATAGATTACTTCAAAAAAATATAAATATATACTTCCGTTTAAGAAATGTACATATGTATATACAATTTGGGTAAACATGTCCTATTTGAAAATTGTATTGTCTCTTTGCATGACACAAGGTGTGTAGACTTTTCGAGTCTGTGATTATAGATTATATATGGGCTCAACCAAACTTTCAGATAGTTTCACAATTTAGTGATGTCAAATGGATTTCACATCAATATTTGTGTAAAATCTACATTACTTAATTACTTCTCTAGGGTAAATTATGTTGAGATTTAAAATTTTACTTAAGTATGACTGCAAAAAGTAAAACTGATCATAATATTCACTTGACAAATAAATTGGGTAAACTCTCATATACCTAACCTGATCGAAGTAGGCAATCAATGTTTTTACTTGATAGATAAGGTATTTAAGGAAAAGAAACATTTTAAAAAGCTAGAGTTTGAACTATTTGCGGTATGCTAGAAATTATGGGTTTCTCTATGGTAAATTAAATGGAAATTTTTCTAGACGTTATTCTAGTTTTTAGATTTGTAAACAGGCAATCTTTTTCGGGCAATGGTGCCAAAGCTTGATGTGTGTTAATCTTTTACCTCCAACAGGACACACCAATTTATAGTGAATCGGTCGTAGCCAAAGTCGGCCCAAAGGCTAAGCCCATGAAACATATGCTTGTGCACCTTTATTTCTTAAAACATTTCCGATCCTAAATTTTCAAAAGTCTCTTTAATCTAGTGGTGTAAACCTTGCTACGAGGGTAAAAGTTCTTCTCTTAGAAGTGGCCAATATTTTTTATTTGCTTGTAGCTTTCCATAGGATGAAGACGGCTCTAATCGTAGTATTGAATATTTTTAATACGCAGTTGTTTGGTTTAGTGTCAGGAACGATTGTAAGTATCAATGAGACAACGTTTGGCATTTAGGGGATCACATATTCGAGGCTAACCAGCTAAAGTCCTTATACTAAACTTAAGCAGGCAACGCGACACATAGGTCAAAGAATCAAAAACAGTTTCCATTATCGTCCATGAAGTTCCATAAATATCACTCATCTAAACTACGTTCCATAACATTATTCTATGCATAACAATATTCTATATATACAACTCCAATAATTGGAGTACTTGATAATAGGTTAGTCTAGTCCTAGACGTTCAGATATTCGGTTTGGTTTCGATTCGATATATTTCGGTTTTAGATACTATCGGATCTTGTCATTAAATTTTTAAAATTTTTATATAGGTCGGTTTCGGTTCGGCATATTCAGTTCGGTTTTTTTTACCCAATCATATTTGACCCAATATCTTCATCAAATAAAACACGTATATATGGTTGGTTGTTATATATGATCATATTTGACCCAAAAATCTTCATCAAATACAAAATCTTCATCTCAAATAATTGGGGTACTTGTTATAGTTTTAGACGTTTAGTTGTACAATTATGGCCTTATTTTTATATAATGGAAGTATATATGGTTGGTAAATAATTTAAAATTTAAATGTAAAAAAATATCGAGAAGCAAACCCATCGCTTTGTTGAAAGATATATTACCGACGTTATTCACGTGTTTTCTTGTAATATAATTCATCATCTTCAATTATTATTCTTAAAAAATCATTAATCACATTACTAACCTATCTTTTTCGGTTTATTTAATTTTGATACCATGTTACTAACATATCTTTTTCAACTCGATTCCACAAACGCAAATCTCTCATCCACATGAAAAATTCATGGTTCTGATCACAATATATTGGTTCTAGCAAAATTAGGTGATGCATATTAAACACATGTATAGATATGTTAGGTTGAAGTCAATAGCTTAGAAGCAAACAAAGCATTTAAGTCCCTCATTGTTGACTTTAAACATCTTTGGTGGTCCATGCAATCTAAATCATGTGATACAAGCAATCTCATTTTTTATTTAAATTATTTTATTATATTATTAAAAAATTTCAAAGGAAAAGTCACATCTTATTCAGAACATTTTGGAAAATATATTTTAAAAAGTTACAATAACAAGAAGATAAGAAATAGACATCTTTGGTCACTATGACTCAAAGATTTAGATTAGTACACTTGGATTTGGAGAGGCAAAGGCAAGTAGTTCTGTGTTCTGTTCGAACAATAACATTTCATCTTCAGCTAGTGTCACCCATGCTTCGACTCCTTGTCCGTCCTTAGAGTCGACCAACACGGTCACATTGTCTAGGATGGGAGAGACATTACCAGTGACCCAAACAGGAGATCCCCAACCGAAGCAAGCCTTATAAAGAGCAACCCTGCACCAGCTAGATACAACGTGTGTGTCATAAACCTCATAGCTGAACTTGGTTTCCGCCATTGCCCCAAGCAATTTCAAACCTATAGTCATTGATGCTGACCCTTCCTCATATTGAACCAAATGAGATACCTCCTCGGATCTTTTTTTTAGTTCCTTGACAATTTGTACAGTCTCCAAGTTGTCTTTCCCATTCAAGGTTAGGGTGGAGAACAAGGGGTTACCGATTAGGTTTTCCGACAAAACGGCGGGTATCTTGGGACGCAAGTTATTCGCTTGGTACAGAGCTTTCTCACGGGTTGTGTCTGTTGATGAAGCCACAACACATTTCCATATAAGTGAAGTCAAACTCTGAACCCGAGTGGGTCGAGGGACAGCGTCACTAGCGACTTTGTTCCTTAGCTCTTCGATCTTAGATGCTACGAACACAAATCTCTTTGTGATACTTGTTCTCTTACCTAGTTGATCCTCCCCTGGAACTTGAATGGCCCCGGACGCTGGTGGGTAAATCTTTGTGGAACCAAACTCAGGACTGACCACCGAGTCGCCCTCTCCTCGAGCTGTAGCAGCCCAAGCTTGGATAAAGTTTGAGATAGAGACTGCATCGCCGAGCTTATGACTCATGCAGACTCCGATGGCCATGCCACCACACTTGAAGTAGGTTGCTTGCACAAGAAGCAATGGCCATGTGGGAATGGGCTCTGCAGCATTTACAGGAAGCAGTTGTTGGAGAGATTTGGTGTCTGGGGATCTCAGAAAGTCCGAGAGAAGGCAGTCATCGACGCGTGAGTCCACAAAGACAGCTCCTTCATCGGTACTGTCGATGGTGACACCATTGACTCTTCCGGCGAAAGGGTGGAACTTTGTCAAGGTCTCGGACAGGGAAGTTTTGAGAGTTTGGGAAGTTTGTTCTTGAGAGATCAAATCATCTTTAGTGTAGAAAAGAAATGCAACGGCGTAAACCTGAGGGATTAGTTGATCCATAATAGAGAGTTGAAGAGTTGGGACATCATTGGAAGAAGGCTTTGATGGCTTAATGATTTCTTTGCCAATGGTTTCAACCTTCACTGTCTCCATCGTTTGATATTTTTCTTTCCCTTTCTTTTGTTTTGTTTTGGTCGTCTCCTTTTTCGACGAAGAAATGTTTCTTATATAGATTTTGCAGTTTTGGTTGGAAAACGAGAGTTTGTAGTTTTCGTAGAAAGTCGAGATATTTGTTATTTTGATTGAAACTATTATCTTAAGAGTTTTAGAAAAATAAAATAAAAAATAACAATAATCTACAACTTATAATTTGTAATAGCATTTGGTGCATCCAAAATTTTGATACAACTTTTTTGGATGTATTTTATTTTGTAAACATTTATTGCATCTAAACGAATTTCTTTTAATTTGAAAGTTGATAAATACATGTATAAATTGCGTTTATTATTAATACATGTCATGATCTTGTTTTATATAATAAGATCATAACAACATTAAAAATTCCCCACGTTAATTTACAGAGGAATATTTTATTATTATTAATATTTAGTCAACAAGATACTACCTTACCTACACAAAATAATTTAATTAGCCATGTGACAGACTGACAGTGACAACTAACCTTGTGATGGATTTGTTACAGTTCTCATTTATTTTTATATTATTTTATAATTTAATAAATTTTAAGAAATATAATTTTATTAGAATATGTCTTGGTAATGTTAAAAAAATAATAACCGGACTATTTTTCAGGTAAACGGGTTATTGGGCTATTTTTCGGGTAACTGAGTTAATGGGCTAACCAAGTTATTGGGCTAACCAAATTCGACCACGGGTCAATTAATTAAAGTTTATCGATGATTTTATATAAATTATACAGTTTTGTAAACATAAAAATAAAAATAATCATACCAAATTTAACAAAATATAAAAATTAATAGTAATAGTAAAGAGATAAAAAATTATATACATATAAAACAAAAAGAACACTAATAAATATCACAAATTTATAACAACTAATTTAAGTGTGTTTGTGTACCGTTTAATACGGAATAAAAATTTATAACTTCCAAAAATAACTTAAATATGTTATATTTTACTTCCAAAATCTAATAATTTTTGTAAATCGTAACCTGACCGGTTCAACCGGTTCATTGGATCACTGCTTAATGGAGAGTTTTTGTGTAGGAATAAAAAACTTAAAAATACTCTAAACCAGCGTAGCAATTAAGCGTACTTTGAATGAAGCAAACAAGATATATAGAGACCACATATATATAACATCAAGATATGGATCAGATTTAACTAAAACAAATTATTATCTCAAAGAAACAAAACGGGAAAAAAAAGAAAAGAGTTACAGAAATCTCGAATGCTACTATGTAATTATGTTTTGAGAAGTTCTTACTAATAATCTTTTTATGATACCCTTTTGCAAAACTACTATCTTCTTTTTTCCTTTTTATTTTTTCCCTCTCTTAAATTTTAATGGTAATTTTACCCATAATTGAAAGAATATTCCTTTCTTTGAACGGAATATTTCTTTCAAAAATTTCCCTGCTAAAAACTTTCCCGCCGACAAAATTTTTCCCGACAAAACTTTCCCACCAAAAAAATATCCGCATAAATTTTCCAGCAAAAAAAAAAGTTTTACAAAAAAGGGTCTTTTAAAGGATTTACAAAGGTTTTAAAAGGGATTAAACAAGAGTTTTTAAATAGTTTTAAAAAGATTTCTAATGGTTTTTAAAGGATTATAGAAGCTTACAAAGTTTCTGAATGTCTTTGAAAGTCTTTATAAGTTTATAACAGTTTTTAAATGATTTACGAGGATTTTTAAAAGAATTTCAAATGGTTTTTAAAAATTTACAAGGATTTTTAAAAGATTTTTAAAGGGATTTACAAGTGTTTTTAAAGGCATTTACAAGGATTTAAAAATGGTTTTAAAAGGATTTACAAGGATTTACAAGGATTTTAAAGATATTTACAAATATTTAAAAATAGTTTTAGAGGATTTGCAAAGGGTTTTAAAGGGTTTTGGAAGTTTACAAAGGTTTTTAAAGGGTTTACAAATCTTTAAAGGTATTACAAGGACTTTAAAATGGTTATTTAAGGATTTACAAAGATTTTTAAAGGGTTTAAGAAGTTTACAAAAAAGTTTATTGAAGGATTTACCACGTTTATAAGGCAAGTGTTTATAAATGTTATCAAATGATTTACAAAGGTTTTCAATGGTTTACTATAGTTTTGAAAGGTTTTGGATGACTTTTAAAAGATTTACAAGGGGGTTTAGAGGATTTTTAAGGGTTTAAAAAGATATTTACATGGTTTTTAAGGAATTGCGGAAATATTTTGTATGAAATTTTCAGCGGCAATTTTTTTGCGGGAAAAGTTGGCGAGAAATTTTTCAGAAGCAATATTTTTTTGTTGAAAGAATATTCCTTTCTTCATCATGAGATATACTAAAGTAAGGTAATTTAGTCATTTTTACATTGAAGTGAGTATTTTTGAAAATAGACACGTAGAGATGGTATTTGTAGAAAAAATGTATCATAAAAAGTTTATTATTGCATATCCCCTTGTGTTTTTACAAAGTATTAGGGAAAAAAGTTACAGAAATCCAACAAAAGAAAAAATATAGTTACAATCACAGATATTGAACAAGCTTTGGAAAAAAGTAGGAAGATAGTCTGATATTACAAGAATCTGGTCCCACTGAAAAAAAGAAAAAAATGAAAAAATGAAAAACTTACAATAAAAATTAATTAAATCGTTAAATGACTATGGAATCTTACAAAAAAATTGAGCTTTAGAACTTTTAAAAAGCAAACTCCAATACATTTTTCGCATATCAGGAAATTCAAGAGAATGAAGCAACAAAAATGATAACAAGGTTTTATAATTTCTTATTGCAGTTCACATGACGCGACTTGAAAGAGATATGACTATTCTTATATACTTTACGGTAATAGATTACACATTTCATGCGTCAAAAAACAATTAACAAAAAAAAATACAAGTAAAAAAAATTACAAACGACAATAAACAAACATACGAAGGATAGAAAATAATCTAAAAATTTAACAAAAATTATAACTAAATATTCATGCATAAATAAAAATTAACGAAAAAAAGTTACAAACCACCAAAAAAATAACAAATATAGAAAATAACAATAAAAAATAGACCGGAGGTAGCCTGGATTACGACCCGCAAACAATTGAATTATGACTTCTCTTTTAATCAATTTTCTTTGTGTACTTATGATTACAAAATGTTACATTTCAACTTAATATATTTCCCACGCCTTGCATCTAATATTTTTATCAAATATCAATTCATATCGTGGAAGCCTTTTTTTTTTTTTTTTAGTTGGACCTCACTTGAATAATATTACCCTCTTAATTGGGCTGGGCCGACACATATAATTGATATCCAGAAGTAAAAGGAAATCGGAAAAATCAAAACGTTGCCGAAAAAGAAGCTCTGAACCTATTGACATTGCAGATGTAGATAATCACCACGACACGCCGCAGATGGCTCCCGATCCTAGCAAATCATCTACATCAGATCAAACCCTTCATTTCTAGGTAAGACAAAACTCTGATAACCGATCTAATCCTCTTCAAACCGGTCTGGAGGAAGTAAGTCATGGGGATGGTTAAGGTCGAAGGTTCAATCGAAAGCTTACCCACACGAGATACACGATCTTCCGTTAACCTCACAGAAAAATCAGTAAAACCCACCTTCCTCACTTTCAACTTCCGCCGTAGGCGCGAGACCAACACGGCGACTAAGCCACAAGAGGCAACCGTCACAACCTACCGGCATCTTCAAACCCAAGGAGACGCAGAGGAGCTCTCCTACTGACATGCCGGGACCTCATCTACTTCGAAGGGTGGACACCACACCACTACCGACGAAGAAGAAGACTAGACCACCGCTAGATTCAAAAAGCAAGTGACGGGAATGGAAAACTAAGGTCGCCGAACAAATCTAGATTTACTTGTTTAGAACAGTAGAAGGAGAGAGTAGAGAGGAACAGGGAACGATTGTCCTTTTTTCATTTTCGTGGAAGCTTATGATCTTATGGATAAAACTAGAAATCATTGGAAGAGGCCCGATCCATATTAGGGTATCAAAATTTTGAAGACTTTTTTTTTAATGTGGGTTTTTATATAAAACCAAAACTTAAACGTTAGAGCTAAGAAAAATAATATGTGAGAATTTGATTTTCTTACGAGAAGTTAATTGTTAGTTCTGTTTTTGAACTTTTGTTTGTTTTTTCCCCTATTATCTTTGTCGAATTAGTAAAAGAAAAGTTGCAAATGCAATTAAAATCGATTAATCTTTAACATTGTTAAACTATGAGACAAAATCTTTCATCAAACCTAACTTTTAGGCTTTGATTTGTGTTGAAAATTGTCAAAGTATTAAACATAAAGTTTTGTATATAAATTTTGTGTTGCTATTAGTAATGATTTAGTTTTATAGTATATAAAAGATACATTTTTAAGTTTAGCGTAAACACTCGTAAATACCAGACTAACACATCTTAGGATATAAAAAACGCAAAAACGCGAGTAATTTATCGAATCTCCGCGAATAACAAATTATATGTTTTCTTTTATTCGTTGAGATCTCTCAACATTAACCAAAAATAAGGCAAATAGACTAAAGAAAAACTATTTTTGGCTCCCATCTTATGAAATGAGTAACTTAAGAATTAAGATGGTGCCTTGTGAATTCTTCTTGGAAATTCGTTTTATTCAACGACCTCGTGAGCCTAAAATAATAATCTAGGCGGATTGGTCTACTATCTTGGAATGTTGGGTGTGTAAAGGCCCAATAGAACATACAAGATAAAGCCCATAAATTTAGGTCAAGCCCAAATTATCTACAAAACATAAGTATTAGGGTTTTACTTGTGAGTATTTTTTATATATAACCTTCTGTAATCAAAAGCTTATCATAACGACAACACAAACACTTGCTTCCGCCGTTTCTGTCTTTCTCTGTTATGTGTTTTTCTTTATAGTTCTCTGTTTATTTCGTTTTCTTGATTTTGAGTATCATCAAAAAGGCTTATGAATGATATTGCACAAGTACTGGGACATCCCTGTAATAAAGATTGGGGAATCTGTCTAATAATTTTCTGTGCATATATTAACATTAGGGATCCGCTTTGCAGCTTATGACTTGACCCGATTCAATTAGGGTTCTTGTTCTTGTCTCTGTTGCCAGTATTCTCCTGAAATTTTTTGCTTTTGTCCCTCTGAAGCCTTATTCGTGTTTCTTTGTTTTAGCTTAAAGTTTTATTTCTTAGTTGAAAGAACCTTGAAACTTTGTCTTGATAGTTTTGTCTTTGGTTCTTGATTTATATAGGACGTAAGTAACAAGTAACCTTTTTAGGGTTTTCTTTGCTTGAGTACCTAAATATCTATGCTCCTAAGATGGTGTAGCTGTGAAATTCTTTTTACGAAAAAAATCAAGTAAGTGTTCAGTAGGATTATCTGATGTTCCTTGATGTGTAAGTTTCTTCCTAAAATGTGTTAATTTGAATCAATAATATCCGTAGGGTTCCTGCATCAATAGCTCTTAAACTACTTAGGAAGTGAGACATGTGAGATGTGATTGCACAAGAGTCTTGGAGAAGACCTTTTTCACCGTAATATTGCTATGAGGATTTCAAAGATGATAGGATGATAATAGCAGAAGAAACTAGAAATTTATGTGTGGATGAGGAGAGCAAAGACAAGAGCATTTAACCAAGTGGTATCATTGTGAGAAATAGCTTTTTGGTAGTTCGAAAAGCTTGTGTGTGCCAAATTACTTGGAACTCATACAATTTACTTACCACTCACTACCAAACCTTAGAAACTTAGCTTCATTAGTTCTATCACTATGTCAGAAAAAGCTTTCTTTGCTTCTTGATTGTATTAGACGTAAGTAACAACTAACAAGGACCTTAGAAGGTCTTTTAGGAGAGTAAACCAGAATAAACTAGAAATTTATGTGTGAGGAGAGTAAAGAGAAAAGACAAGAGCTTTGAACTGAGTAGTACTTGATCTTGGAATTGTGATGAGAAATATGTTGGAATCTTTGGTTTGAAAAGTGTTTTTGGCAGTTCACAAAGCTGGTGTATGCAATATCTCTTGGAACTCAAACAAAGTACTCACCACAAAACCTTTCTCTTATGTAAGAGATCTCTCTGGTTTCATCTCTCAAGTAAAAGTGAAGATGATGATCACTTAGTCGAAATCATGTTAAACAAATATCAAGTAAACATTGTTACATTGCAAGACTATCATTATTGATAGAAACACTAAACAACTTTTTGGTTTTTTTAACTAATCTAATCTTTAAAACAATAACATGTAAGAGAGTAGATTTCAACTACTGTACAATGGTTCTTTTTTTTACAAAATGTTACAAGAATCTTTCAATATTCACATTTGTATATCTTAAGAGTCTTTCAAAATCAAGAATCTAAAGCAAACACATAACAAATATATTGTTAAACCCTATACCCCCCCTAATGATTTGTTTCCCATACTCCAATTTTTAATGTTCCAATTTCCCAAATTCAGAAATTCCAAACACAATCAAGATTCACCGGACCACTCGAATAAGGAGTATGACCATGCCAAGAACTCGCGGTTAGTCCACTCTCCGATGAACCGGAACTCTGAAGATTCTTCTTGAATTGTGTTTCTTCATTGTCAAGCAACATCTTCAGTATAGAAGAATCTTCTTGCAGTAACAGAGGATCAGACACAAGACTTTTGTCGTCATATGTTTGGTCGGAGAAACAGGTCACGTGAGAAAACAAAGACAAAGAGTCTTCTCTGTTCTTAAGATATAGAGAAGAATCCATCAACGGAGGTAAACCAACCGGTTCAAATTTGTTAACCCCTGAACCGAACATTAAACCCGATATATGCATCTTTGTACCATCAGCCCGTTTATGAAACACACGACTTATAACACATTCGTTCTGTATTCACAAACAACACAAATGTAAAAACCTCATAAATCAAAATATACATATCAGTCCTTAACAAAAATTAACACAACTATGATATGATATGTATTACCTTAGCGGTTTTAGGGAGATCATCGATGGCGAATTCGCCTTCTAATCGATACTCATGCATAACCCAATTGGTTTTAACTCCTTTAGGAGCTCTTCCTTTGTAAAAAACCAAAGTTTTCTTCATACCAACTAAAGTTTTCCCTTTGAAGATCTCTTTATCTTTACCAGTTGCTTTCCAATAACCGGATTTTGTAGCCCGGTTCGTCCTTGAACCGGTCGGGTATTTCCGGTCTTTTACGCAGAAGAAGTACCACTCTTTCTCCCCAATCTTAGCCATCCCTAAAAGATAAACAGAGTAATTAGAAGTTATAATAAAAGAAAAAAACAGAGAAATCTTTAGAAACCAAGAAAATAAATAACTTACATGGCAAGTCCCAAGGCTCGACCTTGTTAAGATCAACTTCACCAATGGCTAAAGAAGAGAAGAAAGAGTTTAGAACCTTTGGTCTTAGATAGTGAGTTATGAGTTCTTCATCTGTTGGGTGAAATCTAAAACCAGGTGGCAAATCAATCTTGTCTGAATCTTCTTCTACTATCTCCCCAATTCTTGATACCTTGTAATCCATTTTTTTTTTTTGTAAGAGAGAATAAAAATGGTTTGAGAAGCCAAGCTCTTATACTAGTTTGTATCATATGAAGAAGAACACAATATTATTCACCAATAATTTGGTAACTGTTTTGGTATCATTCTTTTATAAAACTATTTAAATCTCTATTATCTAAAGTTATTTAATAATATCTCAGTTTATATAATTTATACAAATATGATGTAGACATGGACCAACCATAACATAACATCATTCCAAAAAATATATTATAATGGTTTAATGCTATATTTAGCTACTATTATGAAGACGCGTAGTTCAATAGGCAACTTAAGATGTTAATTTTTTTGAAGATATTTTTTCTTATTTTATTAAAAAAATAATTATATCTTTCTGTTTCAAAAACTTTAAATATCTATATTGCTCCAAGCTTTCAATTTTGACCTGTGGGTTTGGTTCCCCATCCAATTCTGTTTATGAGATAAGAACAATCTTATCACATCACTGATGACGTTTTTTTGTCTAATTTTTAAATTATAAATATCTATAAAAAAAGAAAAAATAGCAGTGTTTATTTATAGTTTTATTATATCATATTGATAACATTTTTTAGTTTCTATATTGGGAAAGAGCTCGAGCTGGGAACAATAATGACTGAGCCTTGTATATTAAGAAATTACTACAAGACTACAACAAGTAGAAGATTACGTCCAGAGTTCATACTCTATATATCATGAACATTGTGGGTTTTATGTTTTAGTTTATTAAATAATGATACATTCAAAATTTCCATAATATACAGCAACTTCTAAATTGTCTGTAATTTGATTTGAATAATCATTCATCAATCTGGTCATATTACTCATTTATAGTCATTCAAAATTTGGTTTTCTTGAATTACTTGATTATTATTTTTTTTAATCAAGAAAATTAAATTTGTCAATCACAAATTGTTTAATAACGGAGTAAATGTGTGTTAGTTGCTCCAATTAAAACGATATGTCTATTTTGGCTTTGTTAACAAATATGATGTTTAAATGACTATAGAAAAGTTTAATAGTTTAAATAACGTTTTTGATAAAAAAAATTTAAAGAGTTTTTATTTATTAAATTCCAATGGGCAAATACAAAATAGGCTTCAAGGCCCAACGGTTAACAAAGGGAAAAGCAAATCGGAAAATTTTGCCGGCGATAAGGTTGGATCCTGGTTTGACTATCGGCAACAGCGACTCCCGTCCAAGAATTTTGGCATTTGCAAAAGGATTACTTTGCTTCTCCTTCGGTGGCTCCAGTTGTTCAGCCAAAGCAAACGAATTCGGACCAAAACCCTATTACCAACGTGGGATCTTACCCGCAACGCCTTTTCCAGACTGAACCAAATCGAAGATAACTGTGCCCACCACCATCTTGTCCCATACCTAGCAACAAGGGCATCAAATTCATCCATCATCTCTTGCACGAGCTTTCCAACCTCTTATCGTAGCCAGCACTTGCTTCAAACCGGGCGGATCGAAAACCAAACTCGGTAGCAGTTAGGTTCTTGGCGCAACATTACCATAACTGCCAACAACTCTCCGATACAGCCAACACACATATCTGAGAAGAACTGGTCGTTAATCAATCCAACAAAGGTGAACCCTCCTACCCGCCTTTTGACTTTCGCCACCTGCTACAGATCCGAAACTAACACCGCGAGCCGAGCCACCTTAGACCTAACCACTGAGTCTTCAGCAATGGCGAAACAGCAAGGCGGCTCCTAGCGTCTATCTCGACCACATAAGGCGTCTAAGGCGGATCTACCACTCCACATAACCACCAAAGAAACTAGGCCAGCCCCAACCACCGAACCGAGAAACAAACTTGTCGATAATGAAGGACTGGAAAATTCAGAGAGGGTGGGGAGGGATAGGAGCATAAGCCCTTAAAAGAAGATTGGAGGTCATATCGTCTCCTCCCTCGCAGATCTGAAAAAAGCGGCTACGGTTTTAAGAGAGAGAGAAGGGAGCGATTTTTCTGTCTCTCAAAAGCCTTTATTTTTTTAGCTTGTTTCTTTTACGAAAATTTATGGGTTAAACGAAAATTTATGAAGTGTTTAATCCATAAATGTTTTCAAATTTTTCTGAAATTTATGGGTTAAACGACATTTTTCCGTCCAATATATCATTTTTATTGAATTAAATGTAAAATTAGTTCAAACTAAAAAACCTGTTTTTACATGGCAATTGGTTTATACTGTCGTTGGTCAACGTCATGATCTACAAAGATGTAAGGCAAAGACCAAACATCAGACGTGTTTAGTAGTAGTTGTTCTCAATACATCTCAATGGTTCCTCAAATGGTAAGCACTAATTAATCTTTGTTCTTACTAATTTAATCAAAGTACTTTAGTGGAGTTTGACCCGTTTCCTAGCACGAAACATAAATAAACGATTTGAAATAAGTTACGTGTCGATATGCCAAAGGATATATATAGTAATGTAGATGATCTCTATTTCATTGTTTGTGTTAGGCGACCTATTTTTTTTGTGGAATATTAATAATTAACTAACTCAAGTATATTATTATTTTGTTTGTGTTCCAACATTTCATGTTCAGCTGTTCTTGTAATGTTAAAAACAATTATCATTATGAATTTAAAGTTATTTTTTGAACTTTTTTTTTATGAATTATTTTCCTATATATTGAGCATAGACTATTTTTATAATTCATGTGTAGTTGGAAAGAAGAAAATTTAAGTTCGAGTTTTTTTTGGGTCAAACTAAATTTTTTATAGATAATTTTACTTTCCAACAATGGAGAAATGGTTCAGCAAATACAGCAGAGAAGCTACAAAGGCCAAAGAAACTGCATCTACATATGTCAACCCGTTAGCAAGAAAGGAAATAATAGAAGCATACATAACAGTTAAGCAACTAAAACTAGGGCTAAAACATGAAATGAGGCTTTGAAAAATCAGAGAACACACTTGGTGATCTACGGTCCGGAGATGCTGCATCCAAAACTGAATAAATAGCATTCTAAAAACGGCTACAAAAGTAAAAGCGACATAAGACCCAAGAGTCATTCTTATATTATTAAAGCGACATAAGAACCAAGCGACATATAGAATTTGATATGAATTAGTTACTTTACTCATCCTTATGTGAAATGGAAATTTAATAAAAGATAAAGGTTCAAGAGTTAACATGGACGAGACTAAAATGTCAGAAACTGGGAAAAAATAATTTGGTATGCCAATTTGTGATCTTCATGCCAACGAGAATCAGTGTCGGCCCTGTAAATTTGGGGGTCAAATACAAAAAACAAATTAGGGGTTTTTTATAACTAAAACTGCTATATTTTGTTTATCTAATGGTGAGATTTTCATAATTTTTGGTTATTTTCGTTAAATATGTTTTTACTAATTATAAGATTTTTTTTGGTTAATATTAAGGTTTTTTTTGCTAATTTTGAGGCATTTTACAAATTATGGGGCCTTTTGTTTACTAAATATTAATTTTAGTTTATTAGGTTAAAACAAATTTCTCACAAAGTGGGCTTGAAAATTTTGAGGCTCAATACAAATGTATCACAAGAATGGGTGAAGGGACAGGCCTGAAGAGAATGTGGTTTTTTTTATATGCTTAAAAAAGGTTCATTAAATATTAAAAAAGGAAAAAACTAAAAAAAATGTAAAACAAATAAATTAGTGGAAGCTCCTTTGGTGTAGTGGTTGACCAATGGTTGTTTAAAGTTTCTACCCCAAAAGGTCTTAAGTTCGACGTCCAAATAGTGCAGATTTATTAATCTGTAGTAGAATCGTTATTGTAATAATTCTCATAATTTACAATAAATAATAAATCAAAAGTAAAAAAACAAATAAATTAAAGCTAAAACATATAAAATGAAAAAGAAAATCTCCTACCTAATCGAGATCTATCTCCTGGCCACCCAATCCCTTCTCAATCAAACTCTTCCTTATGTTTTGTTCGAATTAGCTCTGAGCGCTTTATCTCACCAATTGCCGTTTCTTTCGGTGCTGCATCCTTCTTTTAGTTGGGTTGTTTTCCTCCTCTATCATCCACCATTTAAGAAACCAAGTGAGTTCTTCTTAGATGTTGAGTAAAATTAGATCCATATTTGTTGTATAGCAAAAATAAGTATTTTTGATTCTGTCTCTAAAGGTGAATGAGCACCTCCCACCTCTACGGAACCCCAATATTTTGCTTCTCCTAAATGATCACGAACAATCCATCCACTAATGACTTGACCAGTCATATTGTCAAAACCAGAATCATAATTGCATTTTAATATATTGTAGACCGGTTTCTCCTATGATGAATCATGGTGTGTTCAAGGAACTGATGTCTATTTTGAGGAATTTTGAACGTTTAACCATTCTTTTGTTTCAGTTTTTGCTTGGATAGTTATTTTGGTAGAGCTTTCTAGATTTTATTAAAATAATATTATTCCGAGCTTTCTAGATTCGCCACAAGATCAAGAAAAGTCCGTTAAAAATATTTAAACTCACTGAATGTAATATTAGTTTATAGTTGCGTAAAATTTTAGAGTGAGAAAATGAGATTCTTGCATAATTAAACATCAATTATTTTCTAATTTATGGCAAAATTCGTAACACTTTTTTCTAACCAAAAAAACTCATAATACGTAAATTTTATACCAATCCTTTGATCTAATAATTAATTGGATCAAGATTGGAGAACCATATGTGTTGCTAGTTTTGGAAGTAAATGTATTGTTGTAATTGTATACTAACTCCTTAGACTTCTATGAATAATTTGAAGGACCACTACAAGGAAATTTTTTCATATATATTTGGATAGTATAATGTAAACCTCATGACATTTTAATTATAGTATATTATCTAAATCTCTAAAACAAAACCAAAAACCACCAACTCTTATATGAGCCAAAACAAACCAACCAACTCTCTTAACGTGTAGTTAGGTTAGTTGCCACACGAGGAAGACTTAACTATATAATATTTGCATATTTGGATGATCTTAATAATAATTTGGATGATTACAAGAGAAAAAAGAGGTTAAGCAATGGAGAAAATAGAAGCAAAGAGAAGGATCGTGTTAGTTCCATTACCAGCACAAGGTCATGTTACTCCAATGATGCAACTTGGGAAAGCCCTTTACTCGGAGGGCTTCTCGATTATAGTTGTTGAGAGACACTTCAATCAAGTAAGCTCTTCCTCTTATCAAAAATTCCCTGGTTTTCAGTTTATCACCTTAAAAGAAAGCTTACCAGAGTCCGAACTCGAAAGACTCGGAGGGATGGAGTTTATGATAAAGCTCAACAAAACCAGTGAAACAAGCTTTAAAGACTGTATAGCTCAGTTTTTTTTTTTTTTTTGAATAATCAAAGAGGTTCTGGGCTGAAACCCATACATCCATTCAGACCCGAAACCAAAGCATGTTATATGGTTTCGTCCCAAGCGCTATTCGAACCAGCGACCTCTAAGCTTTTGCCAGAGATCTTTACCAATTGAGCTATTAGCACTTGGTGTATAGCTCAGTTTTTGATCCCTACGACGAGTGATATTGCTTGCATCATCTACGACGAGTTCATGTTCTTTAGTGGAGCTGTAGCTAAGGAGTTTGATCTTCCTAGTGGATCATCTTCAGCACTCAATGTGCTACAAATTGTGTTTCATGTTGTATACTAAGCAAACTCAATGCTGACGAGTTCTTGGTCGACATGGAAGGTACTCAGATTAAACAATATTAACTAGGTCTTAACATGCAGTAAATCGGGGAACCATTTTTTTTTTCATGATGACCCATAAGAAATATATAATCATATTTATATAAACTGAACCCCGTTCAATCATATTTATGTATAATATTATTAAATTTTAATATTTTTAGCGGAAAATTGTATTTTTATTATACATATGTTTTATGTAATAATACAGTTTTTTTAAAAAAAGATTATGTAAATATATTTGAGAGAGATTTGATTTATTAGAAAGAGATTTTAGGATTTTTTTTATGAAATAAATATTTGTTTATAATTTTGCGATTTGCATGTGATTTAGTTATAATATTTTTACTTTTAAGTTTTGTTATTAATTCAAATGGCAAGGGTTTAATTATGCAAATATTATAAAATAAACCCAAAATAGATTTTAGTACAAAATATACTTCAAAATGTATATATAGATAGTAACACATCCTGAATCCACTAGTTTCACTATTTTGTTTTTTACTTTGTTGATCCTGAAATGCAAGAACAGGTGGTGGAAAATTTGTATCCTTTACGATACAAAGACCTAGCAAAGTCAAGAATGGGGCCAATAGAACATGTTTTTGAGCTCTATAGGGAAGTAGTCAACACATGAACAGCTTCGGCTGTTATCATCAACGCGGTGAGCTGTCTAGAGAGCTCATCTTTGTCATTGATGGAACAAAACATTGGAATTCCTATATACCATATAGGGCCACTTCACATGATAGCTTCCCAACCTTCTAGTTTACTTGAAGAGGACAGAAGCTCTATTGAGTGGCTGAACAAGCAGAAACCGCGGTCAGTTATATATGTAAGCGTGGGAACTGTAGTTCAAATGGAACCAAAGGAAGTGCTTGAGATGGCTTGGGGATTGTGTAATAGCAACCAGCTTTTTTATGGGTCATACGACCAGTTTTGATCCCTGGCTTCAATGGGATAGAGTCATTGCCAGAAGAAGTCAGTAAAATGGTCTTAGAAAGAGGATACATTGTGAAACGAGCACCACAGATAGAAGTACTTGGACATCATGCAGTGGGAGGATTCTGGAGCCACTGTGGATGGAACTCAATACTTGAGAGCATTGCACAAGGAGTTCCATTGATTTGCAAGCCCTTTCATGGCGAGCAGAAGTTGAATGCTATGTATGTAGAAAGTGTTTGGAGGATAGGGTTTCTGGTGGAAGGTAGTGAAGTTGATAGAGGAGAAGTTGAGAGAGCTGTGAAGAGGTTAATAGTGGATGAAGAAGGTGCCATGATGCAGGAGAGAGCCCTTGTTCTAAAAGAAAAGCTCAAAGCCTCTGTGAAAAGTGGGGGTACCTCATACAACTCTTTGGATAAGCTTGTCAAGAACTTAAAGACAATGTAAAATGTTGAACTTAATGTATGAGGCTTTGAATTGATCAAGCTTGAATAAGAGACAATTGAATTGTATTGATCAAGCTTGATCTTGAAAAATTTACAAAGTACATGTAGAATATAAAGTAGTAATCAAACAAAGATGAGAGGTGAAATATGTTGACTAATAATAAATTAATATGGTAAGTTAGATATGAAATCTTCTTTGTTCAATTTGATTACGATGCATAGTAATATTTTTTTTTTGAAATTATGAAAGCATTTTCTTTTTCTTTTTGAACGTAATTAAATTGTAGTGGGTAGTATTTGACATTTTTATCTTTATGACTATTATAAATTGATTTTTTTAACCTGTATATTTATAGTGGCATCTAACGTGAAAATATACTTTCTTAATACTATTTTGGGTGTAGGTTTTTTTTTGTCAACATTGGGCCACAATGGCCGGCCCATTAGCTTAATACCCACAAATATATAGAGAGCGGGACCATCACACTCATGCCAAGAAACTGTGAAGTGACCTTAGTCTAGTAGCAAATGGTAAGTTCATCGATGGATAGGCACTATCATACCAAGGATCAGGGTGTATGTTATTTGAGAACAATTTATTTGATTTATAGGGAGAAAACCAAAATATGGTTATGTCGATGTCTCAACTTGTTTTTTTGGTAAAATACAGAGCGTAACATGAAAAAGGGAAAAAGGGGAATTCTTTGGTGTATCTTAATGAATAAATATCTTTAATAAAATTTAAGATGTAATTAAAAGTTTCACGGGTTTAAATGTAACGTTTGCGGTTGTGAGAGTTTACAGACGCATGCATTTAGGATTTGAAGCGGTTTTAGAAATTTAAAAGACAAATCTGACGGTTGAAATTGAGTTATTTACTGAAAATTTAAGATTGATTAACTAGCAGGTGCGACAAAAATTAAACAAAACATGATAACATTAGTATTTTTCTTATTTCTATGTAAAATATAATCTTTTTGACCCGTCAAAAATTTTGAACATTTAATATAACAACAACCTTATAATTTTTATTTTTATCAATTTTACAGTAACATTTTATTATTGTCAACATGATACATTAGCCCAACTTCAACCCTGACAACTTGTTGTCTTATAAAAAAAAAATAGTAGTTAAAATAATAATCTTGGATCTATACCCACCACTTACTCTTCTATAAAGAGTTGACTTTACTACCTCTCAAAAGGCCTCAAAGCAATCTCCAAAAGACCACATTTTGTCTCCATCATTAACTTATAATAACATCAAACTCACAACACATACAAACCAAAAACCAAGCATCATAGAATCATAAATCAGAATCTCTCCATTCATCAAAGAATCCAAACAAAAAAAATGGTGAGAGAAAGAAGAAAGACAGAGAAACCAGAAGAACAAGAAGAAGTTGTAGTAGATCAAGAAGAGAAGGTGAAGCCAAGAAAAAGAAGTGTGAGCAGAAGAAACATGCAATCTTTGGTGATCGGACTTGTTGGTGCTGCGTTGACTCTTGGTGCTTATTCTCAGACTTATGTTGATCCTGGCAAGTCTCTTGGTGCTGGTCTCTTCGTACTCTTCTTTGGTTTGCTTGTTAGTGAAGGGTTCATCTCTCTTTGAAAAATCAATGTTTCTGTATAACCTTTTTATTTTGTTTTCTATGTATGTTATAAATATACATTTCTATGAGTATCTTGTTTCATTTTTATTATGATATGTTTGGATCTTGAACTTTCAAGATTTCTTTTTCTTTTTGTCTTGTAAGAATATGTTTTGATCTTCGAGACCATATTAATTTTAATTCTTGATGATATGTATACACACAACTACCCAAGCAATATGAACGGAATGATATTTTCCGACATGGTTGGCTAAAGTTGACTTTGACTTGGTATATGCTCTTAGCTATAAATTTATAAATAAAGAAAAGAAATTGGTATCTAAAAAAGAAAACAAAACAAATAAACCAAATTGGACGTAAAAGCGGATTTTTTGGCACGCAAACTTTGTACCTGTCCGCATATTATCAAGGGGAAATATTGGTTCCTTTTTCTTTTCAATATTCACATGTTACCAAAATAATACATTAACACGACAACACATCAACTCGTAAAGAAATATTCGGGCCGTAGATCATTTTGAGATAAGACTCATTATTGGGCCTCTTAATCTATACGATACACATTCATAGGTGAACAACAAAGCTAAAGCAAATGGAAGAGCTTGAAGATTAAGATGAAGAAAATGTCTATAATTTATGTGTATTGTTTTGTTTACATTTTCCGTAGTTGAATATCATTGTAATAGGATAAGATTATATCAAATATTAGTATAAATGATGATGTAATAGACGAAAAATACTATTTGTAAAGCTATGTTCGTGGCTTTTTCTTGGTCAATATAAAAATATAAAACACCATAAATAGCAAAAATACTCAATTTTTTAAATATGATTCAAAGATTGCTTTAGTTTTTATCGTACGATCCATATATTTTTTTGTAAATAATTTGCGTTAGAAGTTAAAATCTAGGACCTAAGCTTAGGTGTTATTGGAACAAAATTTATTTTGTACACACCGACATAATTCGCTGAAATAGCGTCATGTCAAAGTCAATATTTTCCAACCACCCATTGCTTCATGCATGTGAGAATGGGTACTAATGTTCTACCAAATTTGAGTATAGATTAAGACGTCGTAAGCATATCATGGTGAAAACGTGTAACAATATTTGCATTAACAGTAGATAAAAAGTTTGTGTATCCAATTAGAGTTTTATTATATCTTTGAAGTGTGTTTTCAGTTCATTTTTATGTTTTAACATATGTAATTTTGATGTTTTTGTTACATATGTTTTGTACTGAATATGGTCAAAATCAAACCACACAACTTTTTGACAGCTTTTTTTATACTCAAATTATAATATCCGATAAATACCAACCTAAACCCATTAAAAACTAAAATTCTTTACTTCAATTATATGATATTAGCCAAAGTCAACATTTACCGTAACAATGTTAGATAACCGTTTGACGATGATAAGTCAGCTGACACCGTGACAATAATGGAGCATTAGAGTTAAGTAAAACGGTGGAATATTTTCTTCTCGAAATCTTCGATTTGATTATCCTAAGACTCACTATAGCAAACACCCATAAATCTTGATCACCCATTATTTCTCGTTTCTTAATCACTACACCACTTTCGCTCATCTTGATACTCTAACATTTGGGTTGATTTTCACGTCTACTAGTGCTCTTTTTAGGGAAGGACAGAGATCTTCCGGAAACTACAAATGTGGTAGACTTAATTGCAGACATCACTGATTTTGTTGGTCCGAGCATTGTTCGAATACATGTTTCTAAAGATCGTTTTGGTTTTAAACTATTAAAAATTTAGGTTTAGTTTTGTGGTATTTTTGGTATAAAAATACATTTTAATGAAATTTTTGGAAAATATAGTTAATAATGATATTTTAGATATGTTTGGAAAAATAAACTCATTTTGGTGGTATTTGGAGAATTGCATAGTATAATATCTATATTCTCTATTTCTCTTATCAAAGCAAAATCCATTTGGTCTAATGCATGAAATTAAACAAAACAACAACCAGTTGTTCGCTAATTCATATTTGATTTTAAAATCCAATTTTTGTTTTTTATTGGTCCAATGTATATTTCATGTACTATGACGCCCATATTTAAATTTATTACACGTTTTCTAACTGAAAGAGTTAATAAATTATAGGTTTTCGTACTGTTACTTTTTTATTTAAGAGATTTATTTCGTACAATTACCAAAAATTTAAAATGATTCCTATTAAAACCTATATATATCAGAGATTCAACTTCTTCCAAACATGTAAATAAATACTCAACCAAACAAGATGTTTCGAAACCACATCTTCTTAATTAAATGGGTCCATATATATATATATGACCATTTGAAATCTTAACACTAAATATACCAAAAATGCTAATAGAAACTTTGATATGATCTCACCATGTTAGAGAAAGAGTTATGAGTTTTGCCAATGGTTGGTTCAAACTATGTTTTCATAAAACAAAACAAAACAAAATAATCCTTTTCCCAGAATAATTCATAAAACAAAACAAAACCTAAAGCAAATAATTAAAGTAGCTATGTTTTCTTTTAGTGACTTACACATGTTTGATAATAAAACGTATTTCCTTAAATGAAATATTTTGTAGTTTTGTTAGATGGAAATCACTACTATTACTGGCTTGTAATTAATATCTACGTTTACCTTGTAAAAGAAATTGGTTAATTTATATTTTGATCGGTTAGGACAAACCAAACCGAAACCAATTATAAATTATAATCTATTCCGATCAGTTATCTTCTTTTAACTGAAATCGGACCGAAAAACAAAAATTTTGGTTTGGTTTTGTTCCAAAATTTCGGTTCGGATACCATTCCTAGGGGTACTTTGTAGTTTTGTTAGATGGAAATCACTACTATTACTGGCTTGTAATTAATATTTATGTTTACCTTAAAAATGAAATTTGGTTAAAGTTTATTAAGTTGGTTAAATTGTAATACTTCAGTTCAGCTAAATTCTAATATTGGTAAAAATGTTATACTAAAATCTGATTTTATTTTGGTATACATGGATCTATTTTGGTATAGTTCAGTTTAAGAAAATCAATTACAATATAAATTGATCTATTTTACCTGAACCAATACCAAACCAATATTCTTAGACGCTAACCAAACCTTAATTAAAAATATGTTTATCGGTTTAGTCAAGAACACTGAAACTAAAAATTCAACTTAATTTTTGGTTTGGTATTATGGGTTCAAATCAAAACCACATGATTATATTCGACTAATTATAATTGGAAATTCGTGAACAAAGATTGGAAAACTTTTCTAATGAATGTAAAAGAATAATTAAAAGATTGTGTTTTTTTTTTGACATCGTTACAAATTATACAAAGGTGAGAACCACTATTTTACTGTTTAACGCAATATGTTTAATAATAAAAAGTTTATGTGGAACATCAATATTTATTAATTATATATACAAAATTGTTATTTAAATCCTATAAAATGATCAACAATGATAAAAATCATACTAAAATTATATTTAGACCAAGAATTCTGCATTTGCCAATAAATTGAAAGTTATATGTAATTTCAAAAAGTTGGGTTTTGGGACAATTAATAAGCCAATTTAGAAAAACAAAAGTGGCGTGCCATGTTGATGACTTCAATACGTGGGCTTTAAACTGTCTAGACAATAATTTATTACAATTTTTACGCGTCTGTCTCCCTTTTTATTTATTTTAGGATTTATTGAGGTTTTATTTTATTGTGACCTACTCAAATAGTGATGTTGGGCATCAAATAGCTAACCAAAACAATATTGCGCATCAAATGTTAATTTGGTATTTTTTTTGTTAGTAAAAGATTCAACATTTCAAATGTTTATTAGTATATGTACCATGATTGATGTCATTTAATTTTTGCAAGCTGAACACATCGACATTTTCTTACTAAAATCATCATGAAACAAAAAAGAGTCAAGGATGAGTCATCATTATTATATATATTTTGTTTTTGAAACATTTTTTTTATTGAGGATCGGTTTTTATATAGTCATTATGTAAGTGTAATTAATTAAGCCGGTGATATATAAGGGTGTCGTATTAAAAGTAGAATTTAAAGTGATTTGGGTTTTCTTGAGTTTTTTAAAATTTTTTGACGATTTTAGGGAAATTCATATGATTTTTGTAAAATCTTTTCAAATATCACATAAAACCATGAAATTTAAATTTTTGGATTTTTAACTAAGGAACTCCTCTCAAATCCTCTCAAATCCTCTCAAATCCTTCAAAATCCTTACAAACCAAATCCACAAATTGTGTTCAATAACAGTGGATTTTGAAATAATTATTTCAATAACAATGGATTTCATGAGATTTTTTAAAATCAATGTTTGAATAACATATGATTTATAAATTCTTCACAAATATCTTAGAATTCTACTTTGAATACACCTCTCAAAGTGTATATCTTAAATGGATTAGTATAACTAATTTCAGTTTAAAAAACAAAAAAAAATATGTTCTCACTTTGTTATGTGTTCTTGAGTTCTTAAGCCCTAATATGATCTACGAGCAGAAATCATGATTCTAATACAAAACTTCAGTTCTAGTTTATTTTTATCACCTTCATTTTTTTTTTTTTGCTAACTGGTAAATATCATATAAAATGAAAGGGGTTCGGATTTACAATAGAAAACCTAAGATTTGGTTCCTTGGCAAAAAGAGAAAAAACAAGGAAGCAACAACAGATCTCAAAGGATTTGCTACAAATCATATCCATAAACGCATTAGCTTTCGGAAGCTTTTGCGATGACATCTTGCAGAGATGGTGTTTACGATCTCTCGGTCGATGGCTTTGAAGACGATGGTCGGAGGAATGACTAGATGGTTATGCAGCAGATTGTTTCTCTGTTTCCACAACGCATTTACAGTGGCT
Organism: Capsella rubella; assembly: GCF_000375325.1. Classification (NCBI taxonomy): domain Eukaryota; kingdom Viridiplantae; phylum Streptophyta; class Magnoliopsida; order Brassicales; family Brassicaceae; genus Capsella; species Capsella rubella. The sequence continues at coordinate 3,292,642 of NW_006238919.1, read as the reverse complement.
TGAGCAGCTAGCTTTCGGAGGATAGAAGGAGAAGAAGCAGTGCTGAGCTTGAGCCAAAGGAGGAGACAGTCCCAGTCTTGGAACAGCAAAATAGGCAGCCTTAGTCTTGTCTGTACCAGATTCCAGATTTCAGAGCTAAACCCACAGGAGAGAAGAAGGTGGTCTCTAGTTTCTGGATAGGAAGAGCACAAACAGCAGAGAGGGGAGACTTGCATTCCCCATGACACTAACCTTGCACGAGTGGGCAACCTGTTTAGGTTAGAGATCCACATATGGAAGGAGTTTCTTGGGGTAGCACCCTTGAACCAAATTAGAGGAGCCCAGCTTTTTTCCTCCTCTCTATGACGCAGCGCATCCCAAGTCTTAGTAGAAGAGAAGCCATTGCAAATTTCCCCATTCACTACCCAATCATAATTATCATGGATATTAGATTGCAGAGGAATAGTGACTGTAGAGAGATAAGCATGTAACTCAAGAGCTTGTTGAGATCTAGGGGAAGGCAAGTTCCAACTGGTGCCTTGCGTGGCATCCGCTACAGCCGCTGAGAGAGGAATCCTCAAGTCTCTAGGTCCGCCTTCCCCCAGCAGATGTATTAAGGGACCAAAAGGTTCAATGCAATATTCCATTCCGTGAATCTTCTAAGACCGAGCCCTCCCTCAGATTTTGGCAAACAAACAGTAGCCCAAGCTACTTTTGCTTTATGCATATTTTCGATCCCTCCAGACCAGAGAAACCTTGAACAAAGGGATTCAATTTTCTTTATACAACCTCTCGGTAGCTTAAACGTTGAAATCCAGAAAATAACCATGCCGGTGATGACTGTTGCAATCAGCTGGAGTCTTCCTGCGAAAGACAAGGTTTTGATTGCCCAGCTAGTAAACCTCCCTCTAATTTTGTCCACCAAAGTTGCATATTCGCTGATCTTTAGCTTCCTGCACATAAGAGGCAATCCCAAGTATCTAATAGGTAGAGAAGCTTTAGGATAACCATAGTTTTCAATTGTTGCAGCTTCAACCTCCTCAACTCCTGCAAGGAATAGATCAGTTTTGTCCCTGTTCATAGTCAAACCAGACCAACCAGCAAAGTCGTCTAGAGTCTCAGTTATCCCATGTAGAGAGGAGCTTCCACCATCAAAGAATATCATCACGTCATCCGCAAACATCAGATGAGAGATATCCTGATCTGATGTTTTGGGATGATGGAAGATATAGCCAGAAGAGTACCTTGCCTTAAGAAGCTTTGAGAACACTTCCATAGAAAGCACAAAGAGATAAGGAGAGAGAGGGTCTCCCTGCCTTAGTCCTCTTTTACTCTTGAAGAAACCGCTAGAAGTTCCATTGATTGCAATAGAAAAAGTAGGGGTAGATATGCACTCAACTAACCAGTTTATAAAAATGTCTGGCAGACTCAAACCCCTCAAAGTTGCGATGATAAAATCCCAGCGAAGAGAGTCAAAAGCTTTGCGCAAGTCAACCTTAAGCATGCCTCTCGAGGTGATGTTCCTCCGGTTATAACCCTGGACAATCTCCGTGGCTAGCAGGAGAGATTAGGTCTGGGAGCAGGAGAGATTAGGTCTGGGAGCAGTAGCTTGAGTCTATCTGCAAGCAGTTTAGAGATCACTTTGTATAGCGTGTTCAAGCAGGCAATAGGCCTGAAGTCTGAGGGCTTGGAAGCATTACTGTTCTTAGGGATTAGCACCAGAGTTGTTGCATTCCACTGTTTCAGAATTTTCCCGGAGTAGAAGAATTCTTTCACTACTGAAATCACCTCACCACCCACAATACTCCAGCAACTAGTATAGAACTCTGCTGGGTAGCCATCAGGACCACTAGACTTATTTCTTGGAAGAGAGAAAAAAGCGTCTTTAATCTCTTGAGAGGAGAAATTCTTTATGAGTTCATCCTTCTGAGAAGAGGAGCAGGAGAAGTCTAGTAGTCTATTTATATCCTCTTGCTGGAATAGCGAAGGAGAGTCATCTTTTCCTAAGAAATTTGAGAAGTAGTCAACGCAAATATCTTGAATTCCTTGAGCAGATTTCACTTTTGTCCCGTTAGAGTTTTCAAGGTAGTGGATGTGGTTCATTGCTTGCCTTAGGTTTACCATTCTGTGAAAGAACCAAGAGTTACAGTCACCATCCTTCAGCCAAGAAATAGAGGATCTTTGTCTAAAGAATGTCTCTTCAGCGTTCTCTAGGATATGCCAAATTCTCTCCGCTTCAACAAGGTCTTTAGCAGTTTGAGGGGAGGGCTGAGCCAGCATTGAGTTCTGAAATTGAATAACCTTCTCTAGAGCTTCTTGGACCCTTTTCTCAATATCTGAGAAGTTATTTTTGCTGAAGTCCCGAATAAGCTTTTTCAGAGCGCTAAGCTTTTTAGAAACTCTAAACATTTCAGAGCCCACAAAGTTAAAAGAAAACCAGCTCTCACAAATAAGAAGAATGAACTCTTGATGCTTAAGAAGGAAAGTATAGAGCTTGAAGGGCTTCTTTTGGTCTGACCTGGGCGGATCCAGGCTGATGGAGCTACAAGCATGGTCTGAAAATTCAGGCTCACCAAAGAAAGCAAAAGACCAGGGGAGATGCATTGTCCATTGGGCATTGACCAACACTCTGTCCAGCTTCTTTGCAATAGGATCGTTTTCTCTTTTATTCCACCATGTGAAAGAGCAGCCTCTAAAGGTAAGATCCATTAGGGAAGCATTGAAAAGACAGTCCCTAAAAACAGTTATTGCAGGGTCAACCCTGTGACCATCTGAAGCAGAGTGCTCAGCAGGGTTTAAGGTTTGGTTGAAATCACCCAGCAAGGTCCAAGCTTTGTTCACTATAGACTGGTGACTAGAAAGACTTATGATCTCATCCCAAAGAAGCAATCTGTCGGATTCCTCGTTAGATGCATAGACGAATGAGACTATAATGGGCACTGAGAGACTAGGCATTTGCACTTCACAGGTTATCATCTGAAGAGACTTGGAAATGATGCTGACCTGAACGCTTGGATGCCATAAAACCCAGATTTTGCCAAGGTTGGAGAATACATAATTATCTTCCCAGCTCCAGCCAGGCAGAAGATCGCGGATGAACTTGGCTCTCTTGTGCTGCTGGACGTGGGTCTCTATAATACTACCAAAAAATGGTTTATTTCTTCGAAACCATTTTTTAAATCCGGTACGATGGGATAGCTTGTTAAAGCCTCGGACATTCCAACAAAAAATATCTGTATACATAAATATTAGACAGATTTGAGGCTATTGCCTCGCTCACGCCGACGCTGTCGTTGAGACAACACCGTTGTGAACTCAGAATCGTAATGGTCATCTTCTGTGTAGTCAACACCGTCACTGCTGTCCGGTTCGCTACTAGAGATATCTGAGGAGTCAGCCTCAGCCCCAGAGCCACCAGAGGAGACAATAGTACGGGTGGGAGAAACTGTTGCAGGTCTGAGTGGCTTTTGAGGAGGGCGAGAGCCACTAGACTGACCCAAAACTTTCTGGGTGCTGATACCTGAAACAGGAGAGGAAAGAATTCCTTTTCCTTTCGGGTCAGAAGCGGTAGAAGTAGAGAGATTAGAAGGAGAAGGAGCAGGGATAGACGGAGGAGCAGCAGGTGAAGTCGTGACAACAGGAGGTTGCTTTTCACGGTAAGCTGGAGCCTTCTTCTTTGACTTTCTTGGACAAACATCCAAAGTGTGAACGGTGGATTTACAGCCAGTGCACGAAATGGGAGCTGTCTTGCATTTCTTAACACTGTGGCCAATCTCTTTGCAGTGACTACAAACAGGGGGCATCCAAGGGCTAGAAACGAGCACTCGCCTGATCTCACCTGATTGGAATCGAACATTTACAGCCTCAGGAAGAGGTTTACGGGGGTCAATAATCGTGAACACCTTTGCGACTTCCAGGTTTGACTTGTTTGCAGTTGATGGGTGAAGGCTCTTAGGATCTCCGACCAGACCAGCAATTCGCCCTAATCCATCATCGTTGAAGAACTGAAGAGGAACATTTCGAAGTTCTAGCCAGATTGGAGCAGCAGAGAGTTCAGGCTTAACTGGAGTAACTCCTGGTTGCCAATCAGCAACAAACATTGTTTGTCCTTCTATGCTCCAAAGCCTTTGGTTTAGAACCCTGTTTCGAGTTTGGAAATTTGGGATCCTAAAAAGGAAAGCATTTCCTTCAAGCTTTGAAACAGAGATATCACGGAATCGATTACTCCAGATGCCATTCACAATTGTATGTATTGTGCCTTGTGATGGAGGATCATGGTAGAATTGGCCGATTATAAACGATTCCCAGGATTTTTGATGTTTCTCAATCACTGAATTTGGGATGTCCACACAAGCTTCACCTGAAGGGAGAAGGAAAGATTTTCCTTTCTTTGATAGTGATTTAGCAGAGCCCTTGAATAAGTTCAACCAGTCTGGATCACTTGCTTTAGGTTCGGCTTGGGAGGTAGATGGTGACGCCGCAGCCTTTGCAGATTCGTCGTTGGTTTTGGTAGCTTCTGGGTTTGTTGAAACTTCAACATTCGCAGTAGTTGTCGAGTTTACCGGTTCCGGAGTGAGTTTGGGAGCAGGTAGAGTCGAGGAAGGCGGCATAGGGAGGTCTAGGTTTGTAGAGCTCACTGTGGCGTCAATCGTACTCAGATCTTGAAGATCTGAAACTGGGGTTTCACAGATTTTTGAAACAATGGCTGAGCCAGAAGACGGAGCTTCGACTGAGGCATTTATAACCGGAGAGAGAGGGTCGCTCGAAGAAGAAGTCAGAGGACGCTCTACAGCGGGAGAAATCAGAGAAGGGGAAGGTGGGGAGTTATTCTCAGACAGGAGCTTGGAAGGAGAGATCCAACCAGGAGGTTTTCGTTTTGAGGATTTGTGCTTCCCCATAAGGAGGGGAGGACCAGAAAAAGCAACCGGAATCGGGTTCCGCCGCCGTGAAAGACGACGGAGGTGAGAGGAGAAAACAGACACTTTATCGCCTGAAGGGAGATGACATAGAGCTGAGAGGAGAAAGAAGGAGAAAAGATTGTTCTCGGAAGAACCGGCGTGAGGCCGATCTCCGGCAGAGATCTACAAAAGAATCGTAAATCGCCTTAGAAGCTCTCAGGCACAGAAACCAAGAAAAATTGTTTTCGCCTTCAAACTAGATCTTAGACACAACTTATCACCTTCATTGATTTGGTAATATTGGTATGTGGTGATCTTTCACTTGATTTGGTAATATTGGTATGTGATGATCTTTCACTTGATCACCATTTCCAATCCTTATAAAGTGGTTTCCACAAAAGCCGTCGGCTCGTGCTCAAAATCCTTCCCAACTTGTTGTAACCCTGAGCAATGGCATCACATACAAAGCTGCCTAAGCTCATGAATGATGATATGAAGAGGAAACATATAGAGCCATATGCTAAGTCACAAGTTAATAAAAATGTTAATGATAAATTGCCAATGTATTTTTAGTTAATTTACTTCTTTAAAAATTTCCAATGGTAGTCAATGTTATTATCTAAATGTGAATGCCAAGTTGCCAATGTTATTCAATGGTGGCAGTGTAAAAGTCATGATTAATTAGCTTTAATATGACCAAAGTCATATGACCACCAAATTTAAAAAAGGTGGCCAAGAACAGCATCAAGGATCTTAAACTTCAAAATTAAATAATACTCAGTTAGACACATCAGTACATCACACATGCCAACTTCAAACTCCTTAATGAACTGCAAGAAGGTGAGATTAAGGATTTATAGTAAATATATTCATTTAAATGCTCTTGATTTATTTATTTTTAAAATAAAAAATTGGTTGTCAGAAATATTTTTAAAATTATTTTAGTGTAATTTTAATATGGTCGGAATTTTGTCAGAAATTTTCGACAAATTTTTAACCACTAAAAATTTTCGTCGGATAGTTGTAGGAAATTTCCAGTGAAATTCTGACAAATACAAATTTGTAACGATATTTTTTGTCAGTAATTTTTGACGAATATAAATATCCAACCAAAGAATTCTTGAGAATTTAATTTTGTCAAAAATTCGTCTGAATATGTCATTTCGACAAATATCGTCGTCGAAAAATCCCATGTTTTCTTGTATATATACAAAACAAAAATTTTGAAGTCGAGAAATTAAATTTCAGAAAATTAAAAAAAAAAAAACAGAAAATAATTAAGACATTCAAGGCTTATATATAAGACACCTTTTTTAACCATAACAATTGATATATGCTTATATATCTATATATATAAGCATACAAAAAGATTTAAAACTCAGGTTATATATTTCTTTTTTATTATGTCAATATTATATATCTATTACCATTTGTACAACTGTACTACTTCACCTGCATCTATCATTCCAAGTGTATTTAAATATCTGTCGTTTTTCCTGGTTGTAAGAAAAATCAGTATTTATTACATACAATTTTTTGTTTTGTTTTGTTTCTGTAACAATTTGTCGTTGCAAAACTGGTTATGTTTTTTTTAGAGTACAGATCCACTGATCACATGCATGCATGGACAAAATCTCTCACCTTAAGCAGCTTGAGATCGTAAGACTCATGTCACACCACCACTAAATAGCAATGCCATATGTACACCATTGTATTACGATCGTACTTTCTTTGCAATTTTTGAAACATTTTTAAAATATTAAAAACTATTTTAATTAATATCGAAGTTAGGATTTTGTTAGTCTCTATAAAACCTCTTTGATATAAATAATTCCAAACGATTTTGTTGCGGATGAAATCATTACTACATTTGAGACAGGTAAAAAACTATAATACCTTGTGTACAAGTCATATCTTGATTAGATGCAAAATGCATAAATTCCGATAATCCTTCTTTGTAATCATGTCATGTTACATATCTCCAGTTTTTCATCTAAAGGTTTCTTCATCTACTCTCACATCTTATAAATGTTAAGAGAAAACATCAAATAATAGATCATCGAAATAGAAAACGGTATGGTTGTATATATATAACCCAATTAGGCGCACGCCTAAAGCGCCTAGATCAGGCCAAGGGCCCAAGAACGCCAACTCCATTTGACTATATTCACATTTCTGCGGAAATATGTTCAAATTAATCATTACATTTTTTTGATTAAATATTGATGAATTGTTAGAATAATATAACAGGATGATACGTTTACCAGGTTTTTGTTTCTCACAAAATTTTAATGAAAATATGTCACTTTTTTAGTCGGAATATGTTTATTTTAAAATGTTGTAACCTACCAGTTTTTTGACATTTTTGTGACAAATTCACAATAAAGTTAATCCATCGAAATTTTTTCCTAATTTCCGACAAAATTTTTCGAAAAAATCGATCCAACAAATTCAAAAATAATATATAATATAACATTTTTTCATCATTGTCAAATTTTTTAAAACAAAAGAAAATATATAAATCAAAACTCTAGTAGAAGTATATCTATCTGAAATTTTGTGATAATATAAAGTGTGTGAATAAGAAAACCTTTTGAAAATACATATTAAAAGTTATATTGCTTATAATTTTTTTTCTTTCATACAATTACAATGTATTTTTGGGATAAGGAGAATAAACACTAAAAATTAGCATACCCCAAAAAAAACATAATGGAGTTTATGTGTGCTACATATAAAATTATTGTGACTTTAAAAAAAGAAAAGTGTAAATAAAGCATACAGAAAACTCACAATAAGTCAAATATATACAATTTCTCCAAAACAGCTGTACCCATTTTTGTCCAATGACATATCTACAGTTTTATGAAAAGTCCCAACTGTTCTCTCCGTCAGTTCTGCCACAATATACAAAAATGTAGCTCCAATTTATAACAAATCAAGAAAAATAAACCATACAATAAAAAATAATTTATGCAGTAAAATTGGACCATAAAGATATTGCGTATATAAAAATTAAATTCACACTTTATTATCCAGATAATATAATTTATTGAGCTCTATAAATCATCTGTCTCAAAAAAACACTCAAACCCTCATATGTAAATGCTATTGCAAATCATGTCTCCCTATGATTACTTTTTGACCTTTAAAACAAATAATAAATACTTTCTCATATTCAAAAAAAAATCTATAATGTTACAGTATCACTATCACATCTACTAATATCTGATACACATTTATATTCAATTTCTTGAGTGACCTTTACGACTTATATAAGATTCCTACTCATTTTTGACAAATTTTTTTTCTTTTATCCAACTCTTAAATTCATTTTTATTTTTCGTCGGTTCTTACAATTAAAAGAGTTTTATAGTTAGTTGCATGGACCCTGATTGATTCATTACCGCTAAAGCTTTGTCTGAATCCTCACTTCCTATTTATACCACTTCTCTTCTTCTTCTCCAGTTTCATTCATCATCATATTCATTGACGAAAACACCCTTTTGCTTCTCTCTCTTTGTCTCTTTTGCATGTTGTGATTTGCTTTTTTTTTGCTTCACAACAACATGGGAGCTTTAGTAATCTTCTCGGTTCTTGTGGTAGTTCAGCTCATAGTGTTCTCCGTTTGCGTTCAAGGCAGTTACCGTCGTGGCGGTGGCCATCATCCCGGTGGTCATATGGGACCTTGGACTAATGCTCATGCTACTTTTTACGGTGGTGGTGATGCTTCCGGCACTATGGGTACGAACCTTATTGATAACTTCAATAAATTTTCATTTTCGGTTGGATCATTGTAGCTTAACTCGGAAAAGGGTAGTTTTGTCATTTCACTTCCGGCTTTGTTTCTAGCTAATTGTCACATGCACACAATTTTAACGGCTAATCATGGAATTATCTACAATATATAATCTAGGAATTATATAAACAGATTGATCTTGAATCTAATGTTGTGTGCTTAAGCATTTAACTTCTCCATATGTTTAATGTCTCAATTGTTACAAATGTTCATTGGATTAGAAACATTAATTTAGCCTAATGAACTTAAATTAGGTGGAGCATGCGGCTATGGGAACTTATACAGCACAGGTTACGGACTAGAGACGGCAGCATTAAGCACATCGTTATTCGATCAAGGACTTAGCTGTGGAGCATGTTTTGAGCTGATGTGTGTCAATGATCCTCAATGGTGCATCAAAGGCCGATCCATTGTGGTCACTGCCACTAACTTTTGTCCTCCTGGTGGTGCATGCGACCCTCCAAACCACCATTTCGATCTTTCTCAGCCGATCTACGAGAAAATCGCGCTGTACAAGTCCGGTATCATCCCTGTTATGTATAGAAGGTACTAATTCTATTAGATCCCTAACAATTTAATGTCAATATAACTAGGATTTGTGAAAAGTTTCTAACACTGTTTAGTTAATCTCCTTTTTTGACTTACTGATATATATGTTTAGTCAAATTCACTAGTCGAAATGAGACTAATTGTACAAAAAGCAAATAATAAGATAAGACTATAAGAGATTAGAGTTGTGTACTTATTTAGAAACATATGGACTTCTTCTCTATATGTATATGACTTTTGTCTCACCTCTGTATATGTTATAAACATTTTTTCTTGAAGTACTTTTAGTAATTGTTTTTGACTTTTCATAAAACCTATAAACGCGTAAATTGAAACATTTATAATCAGCTTTTTGGTCCTATAAATTACACATTTAATACCATTGGACCAGTTGATACATGTGGTAGAAATATATGGTAGGGTTATTATTAAATAGACCCAAAACTGAATCTAATAGCGACATTACCAAACTTTGGTGCATGAGAGCTAGCTTTGTCCCGTGAACTTATGAAAATGTTCTTGATAGGGTTCGGTGCAAGAGAAGTGGTGGGATAAGGTTCACTATCAATGGCCATTCATACTTTAACTTGGTCCTGGTCACGAACGTGGGTGGAGCCGGAGATGTACACTCGGTTTCGATGAAAGGGTCGAGGACAAGATGGCAATTAATGTCAAGAAATTGGGGGCAGAATTGGCAAAGCAACTCTTATCTCAATGGTCAAAGTCTGTCGTTTGTTGTTACTACAAGTGATCGTCGAAGTGTCGTCTCGTACAATGTTGCACCTTCTAGTTGGTCCTTTGGCCAAACCTATACCGGAGGGCAGTTTCGGTATTAGTTATATATAACGGGTTTCGGTTTCGATTTCGGTTCGGTTCGGTTCGGGTTTGGTTTATGTAATGTTTTTTCCTTTTTTTTTTCGGTTTCAAGTTGGGGACTTTTTTTTGGGTAACCAATTGAGATTGGGACTGATAGTGATATGTAGCGAATATGTGTGGGAACGAGAAAAAAAAAAGAGAAATATAATTCTCGTTTTATTATGTATGAAAATGAAAAGTGATGTTATGTATTTGCTTTAACTAATTTGTATTTTTATACTAAAGTGAAAATTTCATATTATATATATATAGATTTTTTTTTTCTTTTCTGCCAACCTAATTTTATTCTTCTTTTACATACAAAATTAATTATAAAGACAATTTCTTGGTTTAAAAAATATTGGCAAGATGCAAAATATACAAATTATAATCCATAAAAGTTAATTGTTTACAAAAAAAAAAAAAAAAAAAAAAAACTCTATTCTCTAAACTCTAAAGGCTTTATTGAAACTGGACCATATCAAGATTTCTAAAGGACCTAATTCTCAGTCTACAATTAAAACCAATTCAAAGAAAAAGATTGATATCTTTGACAAGATCCAGCTTGGCTCGACCCTAGCAAGATCTGTCTCTTATTGTCCATGCGGTCCAACGAACCAGTCCACAATAAATTGGTTAGTGGTTAGTCTTTTATGTAAGCCATGAGCCATCATTGACTTTGAAATTCATGTATACATATTTTTAAAGGACCTAACACAAATGGGTCTAAAACCATTGGGCCACGAAGACCTTGAAACCATTATGCTTTCTTAATCTTGATTCTTGAATAATGTAGTTGCTTATACCACTATGAACATTGAACATAAGTCTTAGTTTGGTGCTTAGAACTTAGTTTGCATAAGGATATGTTTGCTTATGCCACTATGAACATAATAAGGCTTAGTTTGGTACTTAGAATTTAGTTTGCATAGGGATAATTTCTATATCTTATATAAGTAGTGCAACTAGAAATGGGTATACATAGTTTTGGTTTCTTGTACCTACATTTATACATATACAAGGAAATGGTATATTTGAAGAGAGTATGGTAAAGCGTGGGGAGAAGAATATAATAAGAGAGGTGACAAATATTTCAAACTTAAAAAGAGAAAACCAAAAAAATGATGTCAGAGAACTGAAACTGTTTCTTAACAGAGCAACCATGAAAGATGTATGCGTGGGGTTTCTTTCTATTTAGAGTCATTCTCTCTCTCCTCACACTTGTTCTTCTCTGTCTTCAGGTTTCCATTTTTGGTAATGAAAAAGATTACTTACGAATAACATATCCATCAACAGAATCCAAAACATCACATGCTTCTCTTATGTTATGTGTTGTCTCTCTTAGTGTGTATATATGAGACACTGGTTGTAGCTAGAGGAGAGACCAAACAAGAAGATGGATTTTTCATGTTTCCAAGAGTACCCTTTTGGTCTCCAGTGCAGAGGTACATTTAATGGGTTTGGAGAAAACAATGCAGTGTCTGAAACTGTGGAAGAGTTTTGTAATAAAGGCAGGATGCAGAAGAAGAAGAGTGATGATGATTTGAAGAAGAAGAAGAAACAGAGTTGTTCTAGGGTTTGTAGTAGAGGTCATTGGAGGATCTCTGAGGATACTCAGCTTATGGAGCTTGTTGCAGTTTATGGTCCTCAAAACTGGAACCATATTGCAGAGAATATGCAAGGAAGAACAGGTAAACAAAAGTTGAAATCTTTGATATCTTTCCTCTGCATATTCTGGGACAAAAATGTGAAATTTAATAATGATTCTGCTTCTTTGGGTTTGTTTAAAGGCAAGAGTTGCAGATTGAGGTGGTTTAACCAGTTAGATCCAAGGATTAACAAGAGAGCTTTCGCTGTTGAGGAGGAAGAGAGACTACTTGCAGCTCACAGAGCATTTGGTAACAAATGGGCTATGATTGCTAAGCTTTTCAATGGAAGAACAGACAATGCCTTGAAGAATCACTGGCATGTACTCATGGCAAGAAAGATGAGGCAGCAATCAAGTTCTTACGTCCAAAGATTCAATGGGTCTAACCATAATAAACCAAACACAGATCACAAAATCTTCAATCTTTCTCCTGGTTTGTGTCTTTTTACCCGGTCTAGTTCTTGATACATATACATTGAGTTTGCTCTGTTATTGAAGTCAAGTCATAATGCTGTTTCATAATGTAACATGTCAACTGGTGTCAAACTTAACTAGCTTGCAAGTTTTAGGGAGATTCTATAGATGTAGGTGAGTTCTAAGTTTTCATGTTTCTGTGTGTTCTACAGGTAATGAAGATGATGAAGATATGAATCTAAGAAAGTACAGCTGGGAAATGCTAAAAGAGGGAACTACTAACCTGAAAGCTCAGTATCTCCAAGAAGAATATTGTTCTTCGCGCATGCCGAGGCAGGGTCCACATCAACACTACTCAACCTTCCCTGCAGATTCCTTGGCACTGACACTGCATGTCTCCATCCAGGAACCATCATCATCATCATCTTCTTCGTCATTATCACTGCCATCATCATCAACTGCAGAACATACAATGGTGACCAGATATATTGAGACCACTAAACCTCCAGCATTTATAGATTTTCTAGGAGTAGGCCACTTAAGCTCCAACATGTAGAGTGGGAACTGATCAAGAACTTGATTACTCCTGTCATTATTATCAAAGTCACTGTCTTTTGTTAGCCATTAACTTGACAAGCTAAGAAATCAAGTATCTTCTTTATCTTTATCCATGTACTATTATTTATCAAATTTCTGATTCAAAATCACAAAATAATATCACAAAATTAAACACCAGCACATTTTATCTCAAGAACTCTGAGTTAGGCCATGAATAGAGACACAAGTAGTGGTTCTAACCCGAGGTAAAGAATCAAGGACCCAGAAAACAATAGCAGTTTTAAATTCCATATGAGTAAAACTTAACTAGCATGAGCAATACTCTCATGCATTCTAACTGGTGCCAGCCATTGCTTTTTCGAGTTCTTCCATTGTAAGTAGCCTCGTGCTGTTCAAATGTTCTCCCTTTGCATAGGAATCTATATCCTTAAGATTCACTTGCTTCAATGTGAATTGGTTTCCCACAGCCTTTATTGTCTTCTCCATAAAATCTGATCTTTCAATGTAATCCTTCATTTTACACACAAAATCTGTATGATCTCTTTCCTGCAATGTACCAAACAGTTCGAATAGTTAACTAACTTCCATGAATCAAAGAGTTTTGGATCAAGTAATCAAATTGAAGACACTTAGGTCAAGATGAAATAAGGATCATACCAACCGGTACTGTGGCACTCTCGAAGGCAGTTTAAGGTAAGCCATGTTTCTCACATTGTAGTCCCATAGAAATGATGTATGGTGTATCCATCTACTCCTAATTATTGATTGAGCATTCCCACCAAACTTACGATCTCCAAATACATAATCTGAAATATCCAAAGTACAAGAAAGAAGAAACATTAAACCTTTCCACTGGGAGTAACTTAACTAAACATCTAAAAGAATCAGTCACAAACCATTCTCACGTAGCTGGAAACCATTAACACCTTTAAACACTTCACCATACAACGAACCGCTCCATGCCATGACAGAACGAGGATAAGGCTGAACATTCGGAACATCATCTTTGTTACAAATCAAACTCACAAACAAAGTACTCTTATCCACAATCACAGTTCCTCCTCCCGTAAATCTTTTAACAACCGGTATTCGATCTTCCATAACAGGTCCAAGCTCAAGAAGCTGAGCAGGCTTCCTGTAATGACGACATTGCTCAAAAGTTAACATTTTTCGCAATGATTTCGATTTACAAGTGAGGAAAGATGTAATCATTTACCCTGACATTCCCATGACAATGGTAGGGACATTAGTTCCATCATTAACAATGCACCAATTCTCAGAAGATGTTCTAAGAAGCCTTTCTTCCAAACCAAGTTGCTCCAAGATTGGTATACCTTTAAGTCTAACAAGATTCATCAACGGAAGCCCCAAATCCTTAGCTCTACTTAAACTCATCTTAACCTGAGAAGCCTCTATGATACTACAAGACAAGAACCATCATCAAAACAGAGACTTTATAATATCTTCATACATTACAGTCTGTATCATTCAGTATAGAGAAGTTCTTCAAAAACCCACAAAGACCCATGTCACTAAAACCAGACAAATCTCGAAAGTTCGAATCTTTGGTCGGATTTGATTCTAAAGTATCAAACTTTGATTGAGAGTTATCAAATCTTGATTCCAATAAGAAGAAAAGCTTACCTGAATTAAGATTCCGGTGACGGACGTTGGTCGGCGATCTCCGACTTCAATGGAACCGGGAGGGTTCTGATAACCCTCTAGCTTGCTTAGAAGCTTTAAGTGTTAGTTATGTATGCGTCTTTATATTATAATGCGCGCAAGGTGTTCGATAAAATGCCGCAAAGAGATTGTGGTTAAGAAAAAAGTCTGATTAATAATTTCAATAAACATGTTTAATATTCATAATCTCATTCCAAGAAGCAGAACAATAATAATAATAATAATAATAATAATAATAAAAGAATAAATGTAATTATTGAATCATGAATTCAATAGAAACTAGTCTCCATGAGTTTAACAAACCCATTAAAATCGATTCTTCCATCTTTGTTACCATCTAATGACCTAATCATTACAAAACACTTGTCTAAGTAAGACTCTTCTTTAAACCCTAAGATTCTCAAAACCCTTTGCAACTCTGTTGCATCAATGAACCCATCTCTGTTTTCATCAAACACATCAAAAGCTTGCTTCACTTCATCCAAACTCGCTTCTTTCTCTTCGAACAAACTCGAAACTTGCGTAACACTGTACCGTTCTTGAAGCTCACCATCATTATTAGAGAAAAGCCCTAAACTTCTCATAACCATCTCTGCATCTTCTTTACATAGATCATCATCTTCTTGTTTGATCATCAAACTCTCTTGTTGTTGGTGTTTATTGTTCTCTTTGTCGATACTACTTTGATGATGATGTTGAAGAAGAGGGAAGAATCTAGATAAACTGATGCGTGTAGAAGAAACCCATCTGCAGAAACTTATGAGGAACAAGTTGAACAGAGCAAACAAAGGAAGAGAAGAAGAAGAAGATCCCAACAAGAAACTCTTGGACTCCATGGTTACGTTACTTAAGTCTTAAGGTGTGTATCAATGAATGAATAAAGCTTCTTAGAGGAGATATAGAATCTGTGTGTATATGTTAAGATATATATACAAGATTTTGAGATTTGTAAGTGTTGGTTCAAGGAAGGTGATAAGGTTTAAGTAGAAGACAAAGACAAAGTCATTGTTTGAAAAGGAAAAGGAGATAGGAAGGTTCTTTAAACATTGTTG
Organism: Capsella rubella; assembly: GCF_000375325.1. NCBI lineage: Eukaryota > Viridiplantae > Streptophyta > Magnoliopsida > Brassicales > Brassicaceae > Capsella > Capsella rubella. The sequence continues at coordinate 3,277,207 of NW_006238919.1, read as the reverse complement.
GAATTGTTAGGATAGTTTTGGTCTTATTTGGAGGAAAAGAATTGGTCGGTTTGACTTGATTTTATTTATTTTGTATTTTTTTTTCATTGGTTTGATATATAATTTTGTTAAGTAATCTATACTTTTTTTTTTGTATAGTTAGAATTCAAATATGATATTAATTAATATGAAGACTAGAGAGAGACTGAAGACTTTGAATGACTGAGACTTTTTCTTTGAATCTACTACATTTTATTCAATCCTAATTTGACTGGGAATCTAATTTATGTAATAGTTATTATTTCAATCATGTTTTATGTTGGTGTGTTTGTTTTTTTAGTTTGCTTTTTTGTTAAAATATTTCTTCTGAATCTAACTAATCCAATATTTTAAAAATATGTTTTGAATCTATGTCTTCTATATGAATTTTAAAATTATTATCAAAAATCAAATTTTCATTTTTTTTAATTTGTGTAAAAATTTTTAAAATCTCATTAATTAGAATTTAGGGATAGAAAAAGTATACTTTAAATATATATATATATATATATATAATCGTATCTAATTATTGTAATTCTTAGTAACAAACTTTGTTTATAAATTTAGCACATCATCTCTAAAGTTCCAAAATAGCACCATATTTTACAATGAAACTTTTAAAATTAAATCATAAACTTTTAACGTTGAACTCTACCCCAAGACTGTATCCTAAATGTAAAATAGTCAATCTAAACTTTAAATATTCCACTCGACTATTCATTCGTTTGTTGTCTCCAGATGGATGCACTGCTACCTTGTCGTGGCTTTTCGGTGTTGGAGACGATCTTCAGGTTGAATCATAATTTAGCTCTCGTTCGACAAGAGATCGGAAAGTATGACCGGAAAAGTGGGGTTGTCTCCTTGCTTCTCACTGAGAAGGAGACTGAGCTTAGCTCCTCTCTGGCAGAGAAGGAGAAGGAGGCCAAAGACCTGATCAAATGTCTTGGGCTCAACACCGTGCATGCTAATCTGGCTGAGAAGTACAAGAAATGTGATCATGAAGAAAAAGAAGCTTTTGATGAAGAAGGAGCTTCTCTTTCTGCTTCTGATCCATGCAAGACTGCTTCCAGGTCACACAACTGTTCTCCTTGCAAGCTCTACCAAGGGTGGCAAAAGAAAGCATAAGTGGAAGCCTGCTCACACAGTTGCCTACAACGCGGTGGTGAACGATCCGGCGAATAAGGGGTTAAAGCCTCAATAGGTTTCTGACTTGATTAGTGAGCAGAATCCTGAATTGGATAAAACTGACAATCATATGGTAACAAACCACATCAAGAATAAGAAGAAGAAGGCAAGAGAGCAAGATGAAGCAGCAGGAGAGGATTGAAGAGGTATCAAGGCAGAGCATTTTTAGTTTTTAAACTTTCTTCTGTAATTAAGGCTTGAAATTGCCATTAGACTCTATTAAGACAAAAAAAAACCTGAAATATTTTAAAATATTATAATTGTGACAATTAGTGTTATTTTTGGACATTTATGGAATATGTGCTATAGTTGTGCATAAAACTTGTTTTAGTATTATTTTAGGGTAATTCATTGTAATATGATTTATTTTTACATAGTCTAGGACATAATTCTGTATGTTATGTCCATAAAATCCGTATGACATTTGTAATCTTTTCTTAGGGCCATATCAATACATATCATTTTCATGAAATGTTTGTTGTCATGATCTCATATGTTCTTCTCTACTCTTTTATCAATTCTATTTGGACATATTTTAACATTATTGCAGAACTGAATCATCCCACCCCCTCTAAATAATGATCTTCTAATGTGTACATCATATTTATTCTCAAGCTCGTTCGTCAAGAAACCATATATACTTAATTTTGAAAGTGTGGAATGTGAGTTTACACTCAAGTTTTCGCAGATCAATGGAGGCAGTGTGCAAGATCATTTTTGACTCTGCAAACAATAAACTAGTCACTCTATCTATCTTAGGCTCGTGCCCATTCCAGTCACCCTAATAGATTGATCACACCTAAAAATTTGGTTCAAATACTACAAGAAGCCAAACACCCATACTTCTCTGTGGAGATAGAAATTAACACACCGTGAAGCCTTGACGAATCAGTTCTGTTGGGCCACAGTGAGGGTTGGTCATACTCATCGGTTAAAAATGCTACATTGCACCTTTGTCTTGTTTCGTTACCATAAGTACTCTCTATTTTCACACCTATTGCAAAATCTTAAGCCATATCATCTTGATTCTTCTAGGAACTGTGGCAGCTATCACAAGTGGAGATGCATCCAACAATACCCGGTTCAATACTCGTTAGTGTGGTCTTGCTGTTGCACCCGAACGCCACAAGTGTGTTGTCTTCGCTGATGGAAAAGGGTGTTCCCGTGAAATTTAAAACCTCTTCCAAGTTGTGCCCATTGCCACCTAAACACCCCATGGAAGAAATATTGGCTTTGATACGGATCCAATCATAAGGATATGACCCGTTATTTACTGGTTTCATAAGGTCGATTCGCACAAACTTCTTTTTGGATCGCAGTCAGAAACGGGACAGATGAAGAATGGATGCATTGGATATCATACTAGTCGTTGAGGTAGCAATCTTTTCCGGTGCGAAAAGGGTATGGTATCAAGATATTCCCACAGTAGCTCGGACAGCAACTCGAGATCGTTAGCTCTAGTGCAGAACTAGTAGTCACCACGAGTAGAAGAACACACAAATGAATCCAGAAAACACACCTCATTTTCTTTTTGTTTTTTGCTTTTCTGTTTCGCTTGTTCGTTCCTTCTATACATCTCTTCCTCTATACGTGATGTGTTGATTAGCACAAATAATAACACAGCGACAAGAGAAAAGTGATGTCTTTGATTAGCGTTGTGGCCATAGTGAGAAACAAATGTGTTTGGAATTCTCGTTTTCACTTGTTTCAAAACATTATTTATTTATGATAGATGGTTTTGAAAGCTATAAGTAGTTACTAAATTAAGAAAATTTGATGACCTTGAATGAATGTTAAAATTTAGTGGTAGTAGTTTTTTTGGAATATCAATTTACTAGAGGTAATGAGGGTAACACTGCACTCCTCAATATGTTTTTGTTTGGTTTTAATGCATTACAATGTAATTAAAAAAAAAGAATTGAGTTCGTATTTGAAACGCTATATTACATGGGGAGTGAGACTAATACAGACAGACCAACTATTATTAGTACTTGACCAAGTACCAAAGAATGTGCCTTACACCCAGGGGCGGACCCACAGCCATGGTGGTGGGGGCAGCTGCCACCAAAAAAAAAAAAAAAAAAATTATTAAAAAATTATTAAAAAATTATTAAAAAATTATTAAATATTATTAGAAAACAAAATCTGTCCCCACAAAAAATACTACTTTACTTACTAATCTAGACCTAATTTTTTGTTATTTTCTTTTTCTTTAGTCCTTTGGTTTCTTTGTGTGACAACAAATCAACAAATATCAATTTGTGAGTTTATTTTCCTGCTTTTTTTACAATCGTTTCTATTATATAAGCATTATTTTTTAGTCAGTTAATTTTATTTAATCAGTTCAAGCTTATAACTATGTTTCCTCCAAAACATTATATAGGTTTTTATGTTATACATGACTATATTAGTTTTTGCAGTGACAATTGTTTATATGTTTATTATATGGTTAAGCTTTTATGGAAGTTTGTTACATAATTCAAAAATATAAAATTAATAAATTTTAAAATATAAGTCTATAAATTCAAAATTTTCTAAATTTTTAATTAAGAACATGTTTTTTTTTTTTAATTATTTGAAGCTGTCACAAATGAAAATGTGGTAAAAAGGTTTCAATTGTTAAATGAGCGTCGAGTGGTTTTGTAAGATGTTTTAAAGTTTTTACATGACAATTTTATGTTCTTTTATAATTTAGTATTTGATAGTTTTTTTACTATATTTTTGCCCCCATTGAAAAAAATTTCTAGATCCGCCCCTGCTTACACCTATAGTTTCACCAGGTAGAGGCCTAGGCCTAAAACAATCCTTTGTATATTTTTACCGATATATTATCCACAATCCTATTACTATATAGGAATAATTGGAGTTTTAGTACATTTTGAGAAAGAAATTAGAAAAATAGTACTAAAGACTATTTACAATTAGAGAAATAGTCAATGATTACTATTAGACACTATTTGAATAACTCTCAAACCCTTAATTGAATGTTGTAATTACAAGCATGCCATTAATGTTATAATAATTTGAAATTTAATTATTTGCATAGCAATAGTTACATAATATGATATGTACGTTTATTATAGTGTACATATACACATACATATACACAATTTTAATTTCTACACTCATATTTACTGTATATTATATGGGTTATACGAATAAAATAAGTATATATGTACAGAATAAAACCATTGTACAATTAAAATATTTGTACAGAGACGTACAACCGTACAGAATAATGTATGTAAAAGTACAATTGTACATATATAAACCTCTGTTCATCAGTATTTCTGTACAAAAATATGATATAAACCTCTAGACAGCAGTATTTTTGTACGGGCACATCTTTATGTACAGACATACAATTGTACGAATCATAATTTGTATAAAATATTTTTGAAATTATTAAACAAAATGCATATCAAACTATAGAGAAAAAATGATAGATTTTTATGTTTATGAATTTTTTGTAAAAAAAATTCATGTAAGTAGTACTTTAGTTACTGCCTATTTTGTTTCCAAAATGTACTAAACCACAAATTTTCCCTACTATATATTGTATAAAACATGAAATATCAGTTTTTTTTTATAAAAGCAAAATAATTACTTTTCCATTGTATACATAGATGTTTTGATGATATTAAGAGTAATAGTAAGAGATTTAAAATATTTTTGTTTTGTCGGATTAATTTTTTATTTTTTTTAACAAAACATCTAACATTGTATATATACATGTGGAGGTGCATGGGCTACGTTGTTCTTTGTAAAAAATATTTTGTTCTTCCGATATGGATAACTTATCGAAAGAAACCAATGATGAAAATCAAACCAACTTGTCTTACGACTATACTTAAGTTGAAACGCATCCGTCCGCTAAAGGCAATAAGGAAAAGATAACATGCCATATGTTGTCAATACATATGAAAAATATATAGTAGAGTAAGTCTATCTTGCTTAAAAGTGTCATTCATATTCAAATTTATTGTAAAGTGTAATATTTTATACGTTAAAAAGAAAAGGAAATAGAAGAATATAGTGAGTAAGATCTTTAGTATATATACATAAATATTAATAAGGTTGATTTGTGGGCTTGTAAATGGTGGATGTGGATGGTGTGTGAATTGTAGATGGTATGGGTTTGTGGATGGTAGATGATGAGATCATGAATGGTAGATTATGGTGGGTTTGTGGAAGGTGATGCTTAGAATTATATGATATATGATTGATGGTGGATTTTGTCATTTGTGTATATATATGCATGAAGGTTTATTGTGGTTGTTTACTACTTCTGGTCCATGGAGAAATACAAGCATTTGAATCTGTTTTGGTCTTATTATATATGTATGTTGCATCTGCCTCTGTTAACTAAGCATAGCTGCATAAAGCCAAATCAATCATCTTCAAGGTATACTTTTGATCTTTATCTTTTAGCCAAATTTATCTTCTTCTCTAAAAAATTTCTTATTGGCAACACATTGAGTCATTAAATAGCGACTGCCTTCTCAAGAGTCCTCACAAAGCTCAACAGTCCCAATACATGGATCATCAAACCTTTTATGTAAATTAATCAGTTTTTTTTGGTACTATATATATTTTTTTTTAATTTTTCATAAATTTTTACATGATGACATTTCTTTCTTTTAAAATATGGCTGTCTAAGAAAATCTCCAAATGCTTAACATCTTAGACTTTTCAAGATTATTTTATCAATCATTCTTTTTTGAATTCGGCTGTCTAAGAGCATCTCCAAATGCTTAAGTACATCTTAGAGTTTTCAGTATTTCTAAAAATTATAAAAATATAACAACATTTGCAATCATTTTATCATTTTGCAACTCCCATATGTAACTTGACTTTAAAAATACTGTTTTAGTAGTTACTTTAATGTATATTAATTACTTATTTGTATGATTCGAATGAGTTATATATATATATATATATATATATATATATTGGGGTTTTTGGGATTGAATTTGATATCTATGAACAAAAGACTTTTATCCATAGCACTATAGAAACGACAAAAGGAATAATAGAAAAGAAAAAAACAAAAGGATTGCCAAAGTAGTCATATGTTGTACAGTAGGATCTTGAATGTATGTGGCAAGAGATGTGGTACTTTGCATTACCAATTACAATGTTTTGCTGCGTTTGAGTAGATATTAAGATATATTACCAAATCGAATACAAAAACGGATTTTATACATAACTAGCAGTTGACCCGCGCTCCGCGCGGGAGGTTTATAATTTTGTTTTGTTGATTTTTTATTCATATTGTGATATTTTATTATTTTTTAATTGATTTTCAAAAATATTATAATTATTTTCTCTTTAATTATTATCTTTCAATACTCAAATTTGGATTAAAAGCACTTGATTCAATTTATGAAATATCATTTTTTTTCTTTTTGATCATGTTATAAACTAATATTTCACTTTCATTTTTTTCCTCTTTATAATTTTATATATACAATTACATAAATGTTGTTTTAGTTTACCATAAATTTAAATTTTACTTCCATTCTAAAACTCAGTAACATATTTAAAATATTAAATTATGATCAATTTAAAATGAAAGTTGAATTATATTATTACCATTAATAAAAAAATTAAAGTAATGTTTTTCTTATTTTAACATTTCATTTTTTTAACATAATTTATTTTTATTTATATAAACTTTCTATTAATTAAATAAGTAACACAAAAATGCACTAAATGAATGTTTTAAATTTATTTTAAGGTTTAAACAAAAATGTGGCTTATGTGGATGCTTAGGTGGCATCATGAGAAGAGAGAAAAAGCTAACTTTATATATATAGATACATAAACAACCTGTTATACCATAAATAATAAGTTATTTAGTAGATTTTTTATTGGTTAATTTAAATTCAAGTTGCATGCAATGCATTTGATTTGGACAAAAGCATTTGATTTCATTCATACAATCATACTCAATGGAATACAAAGCTTAGAGGTTCTACAAGTTTAGCGATTAAACAACAATAAGACTAAAGGCATCTACGGATGCAACAACAAGAGAACAAAGATAGGTTGGCGAATCCATAACATCTCAGAAAGATGCGTTGATTCAGTTTTGGGATTCGTTAAGAAAGATGTAAAACCTAATCTGATATTTGTGGATGTAAAAGACATATGCGATTTTGGGAAATCTTACTTAATATAATTATCGGTTTTTCAACTTAAAACTAATTAGAAATACATGGATAACCCTATATATTTTATATATCCTTAAAATATTTATCCTATTTCCGATGTGGAAATATAATATTTCTAATACGCTTTTTCGAGACGATAGCTTATTGAACTATGAATTTTGGTATTCTCAGATAAAAATAGGTACATAGGTAAAATTTGAAATATGTCAAATGTGATTAGGCTGGAAAATTCATAAGTTTTATACCATATTAACGTAGACCTCCAATGTAAAGTCAATTAACTATAAGTGGAAAACTCCATCTATCTTGTATATATTGTTAGAATCTTTATCAATTTTTTATGCGAGGTATTATATCAATAATATATGAATGGCGAGTTCAATCCTCTGATCACGAAGAGACTGAAAAAAGAATTGAGTTTACAAACTTTTTTATCTCCCTTTCGTTTAAAGTTCATAAACCCTTTCAAATTTTTTTTTTTTTTATAATAACTAAAAGGTTTTAAGCCGAAACTCATACATCTCTTTAGACCTGAGATCAGAGTATGTCATATGGTCTCGTCCCAATCTCTACTCGAACAAACGACCTCTACATTTTACCAAAATCTTTAACAATTGAACTATTAGCACTTGGTAATAAAAAGAAATATTTATAAAAAGAAGATACGATCACGATCCACAATCTAGATTTTGTGTAGGGTGTATTAGGTTTGCCTAGGATATTGCTATCTTGGTGCATTTTTCTCGACGATTCAATTCATAGGATTTGCTCGTATGTGATGCATCATGATTCATGCATGCCGACATTATTCCATACCTATAAATTAATGCTTTGTCGCTTCCACGTGTTAGGTTCTATATACACAATTTCTTACTTTTTTTTGTTTTTTTTTTTGGAACACTATATATACAATTTCAAACTTCTAGTTTATACATAAATAAATTTTATGTAAAAAATTAGAAAATGAAATTTTGATAGATATTTTTGTAATATATATTAAAATGGAACGACGCAGATTTCATGGAGAAAATTAATTAAATTCTATATTAATTTTAATTACATTTTTGTGATAAAATATAAACGAGTTTTGAAAGAAACATATATAGTTTATGAAAAGATTCTTGAGAATTTTCACATATAATGGCATAGTCAGGGGCTGACCTACTTGTAAGGGATCGACTATATATACTACAAAAAATAATTATTCACAAATGGCAAAACTATTAATCTATGATCGTATATGAGTTATTTTATTTTTATTTTTCTATTTTTGGTTGGGACTTTGTAGCATAATTCATTTTATTCAAAAGATTCATACAAACTCACATCATGAGTAAATATTTTGCCGACAAATTTTAAAGATCATTGAACTGTAAATTGTGGCTACCTAGGCGAGTTAGATAACATTTGAAATGTTTTGAAAAGTCAAGTTCCACAAATTTTGTTTTTTTTTACTGTTATATCTTTTGTTTTTTTTTTTAAAGCTATTTTTCAGAACCACAAAAAATAATTTCTATAAACACAAAACAAAATTAAAAAGAAATGGTTACATATATTAGATTCAGAGAGAAATAAAATTTAATCATTGAACCAAATCATGATTGAGATTACTAGTTGAAAATATTTATTCTATGTATGAAATAATGACCAAAGTTTTAGTTCTTTTCATATAAATTTTATTTTAGTTTCGATCTTTTTGTGTTTTTTTTTTTGAACAAAGGGTTATACAACAATTAACCCTACTTTAAGCACCTTTTAATCTTTCATCATTTCTACCAATCAATCAAATAGAAGACAAATACTTCTTGGAACCAAAGAAGAATGACCCGTAGCTACATAACAGTGAAGTCTTCAGTCACAATGTTACATTTTAGGAGATGAGAAAGGTTTCTCTATTCGCTACTGAAGTTTCCACTACCATTTCAATTCACTATATTTGAGTTTTTGATCATTGTTCCGGAAATTATATAAATAAATAATAAATTTTAGAAACAAATTTTGTTTTCTTATAATCCTGCACAAATAGTTTTTCAGTATTTCGGTTTGATTTTTCAGTTACAGTTATTCGATTTATAAAAACTGAAACCATGTAAAATTCTTATGTAATAATTTGGTTTAGTTATGATTTTTCGGGTTTTACGTACGATTGATCAGTTTTATAAAATATGAATCCATATAAAACAACTATATGCAATTCACTTTGGTTAGGTTATGGTTATTGTCAGTTATTCCATGATTTTTCAAGAAAAAAAAATCACATTGGATTTTTATCTTAAATTATATCATATATAAGTTAAAATTTAGGAAACTATATTTTATCATATTTAATCAATTTAGTAACTATAATACTAGTATAATTATATTATCTTTTGAATTCGGATTTACATTTGTAAGGATATAACCTCGAAAACTCATTTTCAAGTTAAGTAAATGAGGTTCCGTCTTGGAGAGAAGCTTAGTTTCATCGATTTTTAACTTCTGTTAAACATTTTTTACTAGAAGAAAAAAATATCAAACTGTCAAAGCACGAAGAACTCACAAAGTTACATTCTAATCTATAATTTACAATAATCATTATAATACATTCTATAGTAATAAGTAAAGCAGTCTGTTTTGATCTTATATTTTAGAATAGCAACCACACTTCTCGTAGTCTAGCTGGTCTCATCTATGATACAACCAACACCACATCTGTCGCAAATGCAAGTTTCATGAAATTAAACCATGTGGTCAGAAATAGCTAGGTATGTTTTCTTGTAGTCTGCACTAGTAATAAACATGAACACCAACTATTTTTTTCCATGATAATAACAAATTACAGTTTCACACCCTTAAAAATATACAAAACAATTTATGACCATTTTCATTTAAATTCTGATCCGCACATCCATTTTAAGACATCTCTTAATTGGAATTTAACTACGATATTAATTTCACCAATTTATTATTTCGTTTAATTTCTAACCTAAATTAAGAAAACGAAGTTATATGCTCTAAAAATCTTCCTACTCAATAATGATAATTATACAATAATCAAAAAATATGTAACTTTATTTTTTTTTATGAATTCAATTTTTTTTGTCAATAAATACTAGAAAAATGACTCAAGTGAACCAATTAAGAAGACAATTGTTTACAAACTTAACAAATTGCGGACTGGAACGAACCATGAATGCCAAGTTATCCGCTTTTGAATATAAAATTATATTCAACAAAAAAACATGTTTTCCAAAGGATGCATCGTTTAGTCTGATTATTTTAGAAATTATAAAAGTATTAAACAGTGGAATAAAGCTTATAGATGCTATACATTTGCTTTCATACTCCATGGAACTTGCCAATGTGAGTATACGATTGTGAACGCTCTTGTTGATAAAGCCATTCTTGTACCTCTAATTTTCATGATATATATTGTAAACTGAATATACAGTTAGACTTTGAGTGTTATAACGAGTAAGAAAAAATTGGTTTCTTTTGTTGGGTATGTATTTTTGTGGAAATAGAAAATGCTTTTAGTATATTTTACATATAAATGTTATGAAAAGTATTTTGGTCAAATCGCTACTATTTGATGAAATTGTAAGAAGTTCTCGACTTTAGCCAACTATATAAAAAAAAAAAAAATCTAAAAAGGTGATTTATGTGGAAAAAAGGATAAAAGAGAGAAAAGGTTAATTATTAAGATATCTTTCTCTTTTTCTTCTATTTTTTCCCTTTCTTAAAATTCCCTTCTAATCTTGTCTCAGCCAATTATAATTAACCTACGTGTGAGACTTCCGACCACATACTTACACTACTATTCATATTCTTCTTCAAGAGAGCTCTTCTATAAATAAGCCTTAATCACATAGTGGTGGCTCTTAAGTTGAGTGTGTGTGGATTCATTCACAGTTTTATCAATATCTCGAGAAAATGAGTGACTCTACTCCAGCTGCATACATTCACATGGTAATATATATGTTTAATGTTGTTACATTCTTAGACAATACAAAAATGTGATCTTATGTTCATGTGTATGTTATGTATAGGTGCAACACATGATAGAGATATGTTTGGGACTCAACATGAGCAAAGAAGAATGCATGGAAGCTCTCTCTAAGAGTACTGGAAACATCAATCCCATCATCACTTCCACTGGTTTGGTCCTTTCTTATCCTTTATCTATACTACTATATGCTTTTCGTGTCTTGTATGAACAGTTGTGTTATCTCTTGTTTATGTTAACTAAAACTAGTGTGGAACGAGCTGGTTAAGGAGAACAAGGACTTCTTCGAGAAGTATGAAGAGAAGCTTATGAAAAAATAAAGCCAATGTGGAAGGTCGAGACAAAACCAGATGATTTAGATTTCAAAAAATGATATGTGATTCTTTAAAATAATTATCTTTGTCATTTATTCATATATCCCATATATATTAATGAATAAAATTTTTGGAGAAGAGACTTAAAAATATAAGATCAAGGGTATGTGTCAAAATCTATAGCTCTAAAAAATCTTATCTGTCAATCTCATAGCTTAATCTAGTTCTCTTAAAAGTACATATGTGCCTGTCCAAATATTATTCCAAACATTTTTTACTATTTAATATAGAATTGTGGAAGAGTTATTTTTTTAATTAAAAGAAAAAGGAATTGAACATATTTGTATATATTTCCTTTAGTCAGTGTAATAAGAAATTATGATATACGATGACTTATTAGATATTTAAAAAAAAATGGTAAGATATTATTCTCTATATATATATATATATATATATATATGTTTTTGTCTTTAGAAATTTTCATTACGATTTATTATTAGAAAGAAAAAGAATTTACTTCTGTTTAATCACCAAAATATATACATATATTAAATAATAGTACCACAAAAAAAGAATTTACTTCGGTTTAATCTACAATATATATATATATATATATATATATATATATATATATATTAAGAAATAGTGCCACAAAAAAAAATTTCATTCTGTTTAATCACCGAAATATATACATATAATAAAAAATAGTGCCACAAAAAAAAAAGTTTACTTCTGTTTAATCACCGAAATATATACATATATTAAAAAATAGTACCACTACGTTCATCAATAGACTAGGGACTATGTCACAACAAGGAGTATATGACCATTGATGAACATATTGCCATAGGCTTAAACAAGTTATCATGACTGTCTCTTTTAAGGATTAGGCACTTAACCAGGACTGTCCTTAATCTATTAGTGTATGTTTTGGATTCGTCTTAATAACATGCCTAATCCTTAATAACTTTAATAAAAAAATGTTTAAGACAGCTTTACACAAAAACTAATATGTCTAAAACCTCTTTGATTATTCAAAAAAAAAGTCCACTCTCTTTAATATAATATCTTCTGAAATATTGCTATTTATTTTCTTTTCTATATATTTTATTTTTTCAATTCTTAATAATAATACTGTACAAAAGAAATTTCATAACCGTGGCCAATATTATCTCCAATTATCCAAATATAGGAAACCCACTTTCTAGGATCTTATATTATATAAGTACTAAATTTATCTAATAATATTGTGAATATTTTATTTTATAAAAGCAACAATAACTATAGATTTTAATGGACAACTAAAAGAGCTAAGAACCATGAAACTCTTTACTATTATTTAGACCTTGTTCCCCAAAACTCTCAGTGATCAGCGGGTCAATAATTCTAAACATAGAACACAAAAACTTAACTATAAAAGCAGACCAAGAATCCCATAAATAATTCATTCATCAATCTTTTCCTCACCAAAATAAATAATAAATTTCTAAAAAAAAAAAAAGAATAATCTTAAAACCAAAAAAAAAAAAAAATAATGGCAAGAGTTCAGCTATTGGTATGCTTTACCATTCTTTTTGCATCTGTAACCCTTCTGGATTTGGCTTCAGCTCACCTAAAGTTTAAGCCATCTTTGCCTCAACTTGAAGATCCTAAGACGGTGAAAGATGTAGAGCCTTACACCGTTAAAGTAATGATGGTCTTTGTGGCTGACCTAGAAAAGGAATGTCCCAAGACAAGTAAATTCAAGGCCTTCTTTGGGAAACTTAGGGCATTTGCCAAGTATGTTTGCCCTATTAAAAGAAGAGACCAAGTAGATTACGACAGGGACATGAAGGCCAAAGCCGGAGGCATCTTCAAGACCATATCTTCTTTCGCGATCGGAAAGGTAACTTGTTATACAAGGTTTATAACTTATGGCTATTGAAACCATTTAATTTACTATGTCATGAATTTTATATAAAAATCTAACAGATAAGGGAGGAAATCCAAGAGGAAAAACAAGAAGCCATTGATACCTTTAGGTTTATGAAATCTGTGGCGGCTAAGATTATGGGAGGACGTAGGAAAGATGAGAGTGAAGACACCATGAAACTAACAGTAGAGCAACAAAAAGAAATCAAAGAAGGGATCTTGAAATGGGAAACAGTTATTACTAAGATAACAAACACAATGGTGATGAGCTCATCAAACTCTTCTTCAAGTGTATCATCTAATGTTGAAAAAGATGAGACAACCAACAAGAACAACAAAAGCTCTTCTGAAGAGACTAAAGTTTCAAAGTCTAACTCGGGCAGTCCTAGTACTGGAACTGACTCTAAGGATACTAAACCTACCGAAGAAAAATCTCCTGCTGCGAATGCGAAAGAACCCTCTTCAAAGGATGCTAAGCCAACCGAAGAAAGCTCTTCTCCTGCTGCAAGTGGAAAAGAAACTTCCTCTAAAGAAACTTCCTCTAAAGAAACTAAAGCTACTGGTGAAAAATCCGCTAGTGGAAGTGTCGAAACTAGCCAGAGCAGCAGCGGCGTAAATGTGGAAGAAGTTGAGGCTGAGACTTCCAAACAAGTGTCTGTATTCATAATGAACTTGGAAAAGAAATGTCCACAAAAGGAAGAGTACAAGGCCTTCTTCGAGCAACTAAAGGGTACAATGATTGCTCCCCCAAAAGAAAGAAAAGGTTTGTTTTCTAGACTTAAATCTGCTGCCGGGAAAGTATCTGGTGCCATGGCATTTATCCGGTCAAGAATTGGAAACAAATCAGCTGAGGTAAGAAACAAGACATTGTCCTTATCAAATGAATGCAAGTTCTTTTGAATCACAAAATTAAAGCAAGATCTATTAACATAATCTCATATGTTGACAGGTGAAGAAGTCCATGGAAGCTTACCAGGGAGAAGTGATGAAGACTCTCCAAGAGTTAGAGACCATCCACAGTCAAATTGTGAGCCAGAACAAAGGCAAGAAGTCTTTGACATGCACACCAGCACAACAAGTACAGATTCAGCAAACAATCACCAAGTGGGAACAAGTCACAACCCAATTCGTTGAGGTTGCAACTAAGAGCGAGACACAGTCTTCTTCATCATCTACTTCTTCCTCCAAGAAGATGGTTGCAAACTAAACTCAAATCCAAAGCTAAAAGAACTCACAGAAATAACAATGCCATATATTATAACAACTAGCTAAATAATTATAGTTTTTTTTCTTGTGTGTGTATATAAAAACAAAAAAAAAATGTATAGGCTAGCCATAGATATATCGACCAGCCTATGCAAAGAATAAGTTTTTGAAATTTAATATAGATTGAATTGCTCCTATGTATGTTCTAACAAACATTCATAAGTGAATATGAGATCACTAAAAGTATTTATATAATTAGTTTTTGGCTTTTTCTACTACATGATTTTAAATGCCTAAAACATACACGACGACATAACGTATAATAATATATAAACATCTTCAAACTTTGTTAATAGGGTTTTAAAACCCTAGTTATATATATATATATATATTCATCTTCATCGGGGAAAACCCTAGTTGTGTGATTGTGCCTATAAACCAAAGTTAGAGCGATGGCAACAGAACATGGAACACCAAACTGGTCGGACCTTGTCCAAGACATCTGGTCATTGGTCTTCAAGAACTTGAGCTTTACAGATTTCGCTAGAGCGAAGACAGTTTGTTCGACGTGGTACTTTGCTTCCAAATCATCCTCACCTAGACAAAACCATACCCCGTGGCTGATCCTCTACGAAGACACACACTGGCTCTTGTTTAATTCAGAAGAAGGCAAGTCTTACAAAACACAATACCTAGGTCGCTTTGCGCAGTGTCGTGGTGTGGCTACTTGTGGGCGTTGGGTCTTGGTCTTTGACAAGGAAGTAAATTTCTACATCATTAATCCCTTCACTCCAGAGATCATACACCTCCCACCTCTAGAATCGAACCGTAGTGCCGAGTTCAAGAGACGCGGAAACTATTCTTTCGACATACGCCATAGCACTGGCATGGGTAAAAATGTGATAGTGAAGACCGCTGTTTTGTGGGTAGATGAAAAAACAAAAGATTACTTAGTTGTATGGTCGTATAAAGAGGCATGTTATTCTAGTCCTTACATATGTTATTGTAGGAAAAGAGACCAAGAGTGGTTTGAGATACCAAAAAGCAGTGAGAATGTAAGAGGGTGTTTGGATTTGGCTTACAAAGACAAGAAGCTTTACATACGTAGTTACATTGGTAGCATCAGAATCTTGGACTTTACTCTTGGAGACTACTTGCCAAGAGAAATCTACAATCATCCATATGCCTATCGACCTTTTGATCCTAAGCTTGTTTCAGGTAAGGTCAGAATGAAACTAACAACATCTGGAGATGTTCTGATGGTGCAACGCATGATAGGACACACTGACAAAAGAGTACGGTTCCAAGTCTACAAGATGAGTAGCACTAGAGAATATTGGGATAAAGTGTGTTCTGGGGAGAAGGAGGACACGTTTTGGATGGGAGGGTGTGGTAATGCTGAGTACTGGGAGAGAGTAGAGTCTTTAGAGAACGAGGAAGCTTTGGTTTGGGATTTGAGTGTTACTTTACCAACCAAAGATGTATATGGGATCAAGAAAGATTCTATATATTATTGTCACACTACTAAATCATCTATTCGGGAAGTTGCTGCCTATGAGATTCCTACGCATAAGATCTATGCATATGAGATTCCTAAGCAAACGATAAAACCAATTCAACATCGTGGCCTCATTATTGGAGGTGCTCGTTGGTTCATTCCTTGTTTTGGTGTTGGAGAATAACCCACAGTACTATATAATTACCCATTTATATGTTAGTTTTGATATATTTACTTCTAACATGTTCGAAGATTATGAGTTATGTGTCTTGTTGGTTGGTTGGGTTATTTTTACTATACTCGACCATATGTTTTATAGTGTCCATGTGGATTGAATGCTTACATGTTTGACAGTTATCAACTAGATGTTCTCAAAGCCTTATATAATTAAAAAATGTCACAACGTCGTAAAGAAAAAAAAAAGAAGAAGCTAAGATTAAGCAAACAATGATCACAAAGTGGGAACAAGTCACAATCTGACTCGAGGGTGTTTGGAACTTTGGATATATTTTGGTATTTGTCTTGCAAATGCATTATCAATCAAATGAGTTGATAACACATAAACTAGCTAATATTGGATAATATTATGTACGAGAATTGCTGCAACGCTGGTTCTTATTGCCATAACCATGGTGTGTGGCTACGAGGCCATCACGGTTCATAAGTTGAAGAGGGTGATATATCCGAACCATGAATTCAATCTTCTCCATTTTCAGGATTTTGATTATGTTCGGCATAGACGGTTGTTAGAGTCTCCTGTTTACGGGTCTTTCAATTTTCTAGTTGGAAGAGACGCTAACGGACTTCTCTCACTTTATGATCCTTTTATCTCAATAGATTTCTTAAGTTTAAAAATTTCTGATTCTTGATTCATCTCTCAATCTTGTTTCTGAATATTTTTCTCTTATGTTCTTATGACAGGCTTTTAATTACTACAAAATATTAAAACTTGGGATAGCCCCAAGAGAGTTCAATGTTGTAACTGATACTCGGAGTGATGTTTTGGGTCAGCTGCATTTTCATTCGTCGGCTGACCTAAAATAAGTGTACTCCATGTTACTCTGTTTATAAGTTTCCTTAATATATAGATTTTAACTTTCCGCAATATATACCTTCATGATAATTAGTTTGTTTTGTGGCTTTTCATCTTAATGTAAGTTTCTTTGATCCTGGAGCATCATCTTCAATGGTAAAACTTCCATGTTCAGATAAGAGAGGTTTCAAGAAATAAAGTTGTTCACTGCTGGAAAGCTACTCCTATAAGTTGGAGTATAACGAAGGAAGTGTAACATCCAGATATTATATTCGGATGTCATTTCCTTCGAGACTGTTTTTAAGCAACTTGACGATAATTTCCTCTGGCCATTTGTTTTCGGGTAACCTAATTCTTTTCCTTTATGAGAAACTATTCTGCTTTGTTTATATCCTTTGATACGGTTTTTTCTCGCTTTTCTGTTGATTCTTTAGGTGTAACAACTTACTGGCTGGATCTATATAACTGCCATAGACAACAATACATGACATCATTGGTTAGACAAGAAAATATTATCAATAGCTTCACAACTTTCGAGTCCGCGTCTTGCACCAAAAGTATTATTGCTATGTATCAGTAGGGATAAAGATGGTGGGGGTGTAATGGTTTTAAAACTTCTACCATATACCAAATACCGTCTACACATCTCTCGATGGAAATGAGTTCTTGAAACTTCTATTGTACTTCTCAATTAACTCTTACCATATGATAATAGTAAAAATGGAATGTCTAACCCATGCTTTGATGTACTAAAAAATACATTTAAGGACACAATATAATGTGAATTTAAAGAGTGTTGTTGTGAATGATCAGATACTACATATTGACCCTCTGTTTACTCAGTAGCCAATGGTGGTTATGAAACAATGATTGATTCATAACATTTCTTATTTATTTTCCAGTTGTAGCTTATGATCCACTTGTCCAAGCTGTGAGTCATTTTTTCCATCCAATTTAAGATATATCTAAAATGTAGAAAAACCTCCTTTATTATATAAGATATAAATCCATTTTTAATTAAGAGATGTGAAATTTTCAATGAAAATCTCTTTTTAATATGTATGATTTAAGTGTGGAGAAAAATAAGAGAAAAAAAGATATGGCACATGTCAGATTTTATTATGTAAGATATAAATTCTGTTTCTAATTGTAGATGTGAAATGTCTAATGAAACACTATTTTTTATATTTATGATTTAATATAAATTTATTAATTTTAAGTAAGGAAAAAATATGGGGAAAAGATGACACATGTACGCTTCTCCAAACTTGATTTTTGAGAAACCTTAATTTATTATATAAGATAAAATTCTGTTTTTAATAATAGATGTCAAATGTTCAATGAAAATCTATTTTTAATATGTATGATTTATTAATATTTTAGTGAGGAGAAAAATAGGAGAAAAAAGAGATAACACAAGTATGTGGAAAAATTCAGAGTAATGAATACTCTGTAGTCTATATCGGTGATGGTATGTGTTACCCTGAATTGGCATCGATACAGGAAGATATCATAGAACGTTTTAAGAATAACTCACTTGTATATCGTGTATATGTTAAATACCTAGAGAACATGAGACCATTTTTATTTCAATTTCATGAATGAATACAAATAAATCATCTTCCAACAGTTTTATACTTAGATTGCTTACCTTCTCTATAGGTATGGTGTTACGTTTGCACCACGCAACTGTGATCCGAGGATCATAGTAATCCGTCTTCGACAACACATGCTTGATAGCTTGATGATAGAACATCAACCTCTCATTTTCATCTACTCTTATTTTTTCTTGGGAAACTGTATAAATTGAATAAAATCTTTGAATAATATGTAAAATAATGAAGAAATCTTCAAAATTTGTAAACCAAATTCCCAACTCACCTTTCTATCCAAAACAATAGATGCATTAAACACCCGGAGCACCTTCGGTGTTAGCCCACGAACCATCTCATTAAGATGCTCATATAGTATATTTGTCATCAAGTCAGCAAAGAGTTCATCCGTTTTTTATTTTTCTGCAAAACTGGGGTCAGCAAAAAAGATAAACCAAAAATTACCATTTGATTAAGCCAACACCATCTTAACAGCCTTGTAAAAAGAAGGATCCACCTCCTCGGCGGTGTATACAAACGTTCAATCTCACTAAAGAAAAGGAACTAAGTACAAAAAAAAGAAAAGCAGCAAGAGTCAGATGATTTAAAGTAAAGTGTTTTGGACATAATGATACATTGATCTTATTATTAGACTTCAAATTTACATCTCCCACCTTCAATGTACAACATCCAGTAGTATCTCCACCATCCTATGTTTTCATGAAGAAATATAGTTTAATCTCTAGTATTCTTTGCTGGTTGAATCAGGGAACGTTCACTTCATGTGATTCAAGGAGTTCTACAGTAATCTAAATATAGAAAACATATAATCTAAATATTTAATTAGGAAACGTTAACTGCATTTTTACATTGTACATAAATGCCTAGTATGATTTTTTTTTTCTTTTACAACGTTTTTTTTTCACTGTAGTCATTTTTTGTCCTTATATTTTTCATATGGATTGTCTTTTTCTAATTTATATTAGTTTAGTATTTGAAATGTTTATTGTTATTTAGTATACGCCAGATGTCGAGGGCAAGTTTCTGCGGTATTCTCTCTTTTCGCTAAGTATGAGATTAAAGAGATAAAGTTTTTGGTGTATGGGTTTGATCTATTCGGTGAAAAATTTATTGGGATCTGGCTTGTTTTTGGTTTCTTCCTGCGCTCGGATCCGTTTACTCCGACCAATGGTTTCGAAATCGGTGTCGTTGCTACAAAGGATTCGCTCTTGTAAATGACGGTTCTAGTAGATATATTCTCGGTTTTGTTTAACCATCCAGTTCCAAAGTCGTGTATTCGATGTTTTTCGATCTTCTTTAACCGGTTTAATTGTAGTGTAACCGTTGGGTCTCAAATCCATATTTTTTTGGGTTTATTAATAAAAGAAATTTTTTTTAAAAAAAGATGAACGATGATATAGCAATAAGTCTTTCACTTTGTGTACATATTAATATGTTTAGTGTTTAAGGTTTTTGAATAATATTTTGTAAGCTTATGATTATTTGTATGAGAACGGCCTTAGTTTGACTTATAAATGGGCCTTGGGTTTAGGTCTCTGACTAAACCAAAAGTGTCTTGTTCAAAAAAATATTCACAAATCTCAGGAAGAGAGCCTTCTCTATTCTAATCTCTTCGACATAAACTTAGTGAAATTAACAAAAAAAAAAACAATTCATCTTTCCATAATTTTTATGAACTCTTTGCTTTTAGGATTTGCCAATTTCGATTTCTTGTTTATACGTTTCCTGATCTATTCGTTTTAGCTCAAGCTTCGATCAAAAAGCTTCGAGCTTTACACAAAATCCATGGATTCTTCGCCTGTATCGGTTCGATTCGATATATTCGAGATTTATCGCAGATTTTGTGGTAAAGTCTTTAACTTTATTGTTGTTCTTCGATCTGTTGTTAATTCTTATCTATGAAGTTAGGGTTTTGGTTAGCTTTTTCTTGATTTGTTCATCGTATATTTGATTTGTTATGTATAAAGGATTGATCTTTGAATTGCCCACATAGTGTTGTTTGAGTTATGTTACATTGCTATGGATTAAAGTTTGAATCTTTATGGTTTTGGTACTTTAAATTAGGGTTTTATCAGGATAAAGTTTGTTCCTTTTTGGTTATTGTGAGTTGATGAAGAGAGTGATGACTAATTTGGGTTTTGTTCTGTTGGGATTTGATTAGGCATAAGATCAGGTCAACAGTTGTGTGATTATAGTAAACCCGAGGATGGCGAGGAATCACAGAGAACTAACTCATCTAGAGAAGCATTAACTCAGCTCTTGTATCTAGTAGAGAATAAGTTTCAAGCAAGGTATGGGGGGGGCTTTGAGGGTATAATTCAATATCTTCAGGGTTATCTCTTTGAAGGAATGATTAGTGCTTTTGAGCTAATTCGTTCGTTTGTTTACCGTTGCGTTGTTCTTCGGCAGAAACTCTATTTTTGATGAATTGTTCAAGTTGATGTCACGGTTAGACTTAATGGTGAGTTGTTTTGGTTCTCTGTTCCTTAATTTTTTCGGCTTGATTCGTTTCTTGATTAGTTGGAGTGTGATCTGACATTTGATATTTTCTCTATGTAGGTGGACTTTAATGAGTTTACCTGCTTTTATGATTTTGTTTTCTTTATGTGTCGTGAAAACGGACAAAAGAATATAAGTAAGAGCTTTTGTCTGTTTATATCATTGCTTTGGGTGCAATAGCCAACAGAGATGATACTTAGAAACTTGTCTGGATGTCGTTTCAGCTATAAGTAGAGCTATCACTGCATGGAAACTGGTTTTGGCTGGAAGATTTAGGTTACTGAACCGCTGGTGTGACTATATCGAGGTACTTTTCGTAACTATAAGCGTTTTTACCAGACCTTTGTGTTTGTATATCTAACAAAAAGATGATGATTGTAACTTGTAGAAAAATCAACGGCACAATATTTCAGAAGATACTTGGCAACAAGTCTTAGCGTTTAGTCGTTGTGTTCATGAGAATCTAGAAGGATATGACTCTGAAGGTACAAATTGCTAGAATTCTCACAACATGTGTGATATATATTTGTTTGTGTTCGATTCAATTTATGGAATTTGTCTCCCTCAGGTGCATGGCCTGTCCTAATAGATGACTTTGTCGAGCATATGTACAGGTTTGAACAAAAAAGCTTTTGTCGTGAACACCTTTTACACTACTCATTAAACAACTAGACTTAATCCCGTCGTTGTTGATTCGCAGCATTTTAGGTCCGAATAAGGACACTAACTTATTCTGCAAATGTGGTGACACAGAATCTGAACCATGCCTCTATGAAGAAGGTATATATGGTTTCTATAATCTAAAGATTGTAAAAATTCTTGACATAGTGGCATAGTCTTATTACCTTCTTCTCTTCTGGTGTTAGATGAGCATCACAAAGATAATCACTGCCCCCATACGGGTTTAAGAAACATTCCAGGTTTAAAGAGAAAAACATCGAACGACAATGACGAAGAAGAAGAAGAAGATGAAGATGCATCAGAGACCCAATACATTTCTTTTTCATCAAACTTGAAACGAACCAAAACCAACAACAGTCCAAGATGTTCATCTAAGTCTCCTTGTTCAATCGAACGAAGTCTCTCACAAGGTTTCGCGAGTCTTCTATCGACTGGAGACAAGCCATGGAACACTTAAACGCCTGCCCACATAAGTTCTATAGATTTATACAAAAGCAAAAGATGTCTCAAGCTGTTGTTCTCATCTTCTTTAAAAGACAGTTTGAGTTCTTCTTTGTTGTAAGCTATATACAATAATTTGTTTCTCACTCCATTCATAATTTGATCTATTTCCATTTTACTCTCTTACTAACTACTATTAAACAACGGCTCCGACCGATTGGTAACGATGCATAATAATGGTGTAAGTTGCAGAATGAAAACTTGCAGTACAACAATTGCAGAATGAAATTTTTTTAAAATAAATACGTTGACTGGATACGTTTTGCAACTAAATATAATATTATATTACTAATTTATAATTATATGGAGAAAATTCTCAAAAAGTATCACATCTAATTTTTATATGTACGTTTAATACTTAATGCTTTTTAGATGGAAGAATAATACCCAAACAAATAAAAATATACAACTTAATATCTACGATAAATAATTATTGTTATTTACATATCCGCGTTCTCATAACAAACCAACAAAATCCAATTTTAGTTTTAATCATCTTTATTTATTATAAATATAGATTTTTAGAGTAAAGTATAATCAAAAAAATAAAATATAAAAAATAAGAAAACTTTTGGTTTCTCTTTAGAGTCAATATTTTTGCATCCGTTGCTGAGGTCTTCGGATCTCTATGTCTCGTCGCTTTTACACCGGAAATCGCATATACAAGCACAAAATTCGAAGAATTTGCTGATATGTCAAACCCTAATTTGACATATACTAGTCGGACTCTCGTCGGAGATGAAATCTCGGTTAACTGGGAGGAACCGAATATATATATATATATTTTTATCTTTAATTTGTTTAATTATTATTATTTTTAAAAATATATATATATTCATAATAAATAAGGATGAGTAAGGGTAAATTTGGCTTTTTTGTTTGTTATGAGAACACGTGTATGTAAATAAAAATCTTTATTTTTTTTAGCTATTACGTTACACACTTTTTTTTTGGGTATTTTTCTTCCAACCCAAAAACATCCATACAAAAATTAGATGGGACATTTTTTGGGAATTTTCCTAATTATATCTAATAAAAATACATATATGTAGGTATATTTGTGAAAATTTTTAAATATAATAATTTTTATTATAAAAATTATTTTCTATTCTTAAAAGTTTCTAGTGAAGTTTTGACTTTTGAGTTTAACAAGTTACAATTTACAAAGCAACATTGATACTACATAAGACAATTATCCATACTATAAAACAATTTACAAAGCAACATTGATACTATAAGACAATTATACATACTATAAAACAATTTACAAAGCAACAGTTATGCATTCATCATATAGTGTCGGGAAAGAAAAATACCATAAAACATTTAAGCATTTGTTTCAATTTTTTTAGTGTTCAAAAAACAAATATATACATATATATATATATGTATGTAGATAAATAGTATATATGTTTATATATGTATATAAATATTTAGATAATTTTCTATATATGTTTTTATTATTTACTAAAACTGTACTACAATAGTCAAGAGTCTAGTACTACTTTTTTTTATGGTACTATTTAATTGCTTAATTATTCTAAAACAATTCCTTTTATATTTAATTTTAGTCAAACTTCCAAGAAAAAAAAACGCTTTTCATTTAATATAGAGTATTTTGTTTTTGTTTTTTTTTATGTAAAAACAATTCCACCAAATTCCCAAGTATCATGCATATCACAATAACAAACTCATATATATTTACCAATATTTCTAGATAACTCTTTGTTCTTTTTCACAAAACCAAAAACACCATTCACCAATTTCATTCGATGAATGGTTCAAGACTTTGATCAACTACACAAGTTAGTTCAAGTTCATCGGCTCTCACTTATTTTTTCAGGTTCGATCACAATTCTTTCCTTTGTTAATCCACAAAGCTTTGAAGTTTTTTGTTCATGCATTAGTTTGTAACCTTAACTCTAATCATACATGTTGTTGGGTGATTACAGAATTGATCTAAGTTACAAATATAGGCAGCCTATGATACCTGAGAGTCGTCTATCTAAGTATCTATGAATGATTTAGATTTAAGAATATTTTCTTGATTTTGATCTAAAATTGAGACTAATTTATCGTATAACTTTGTTTTTTTCAACACAAGATGGAAAAAGTTAAAAATCTAATTAGTTGGCATTGAATCTCTATCGTATAAGACATTTTGTTTTTAATCATCACTTAAAAATACTAAACACCCAAAAAAAGTTTCCTCTTACTTGCATATGTGTGTGATTCCACTCATTCCTCTTTCATGATCTTAATGCTTAAATAGTTCTCACCAACTCTTCAAGAGAGAACACTCAAGTTTGTTTTTGTTTTTATGGTCCTAGTCCAAAGGAGTTTCCAATTTTTTTAATTTTTAATTTTTAATTTATTTCTCCTTATTCGAATTGGATCTTTATTTTTGTGTGGCTGATTTTGTTTTTCTTATAAATAGGATTGAAGCTGGTTTGTGAACTTCATCCAAGAGTTTTGAGGGTTTATGAGTTTTTTTTAGGGAGAGAATATATTTTCATTAGAGGCTTTTGCTTTCTACTATCTTAGTTAAGGTTTTGGGTTGTGAATTTGGTTGTTAACTCTCAAAATTTCAAGGTACATTTCTTTTTTTTTGAATGGGTTGTGTGTAATCTAGAGCTTACCTTAGAGATGTCAATATATTTCTATGTGTAAGCAAATCTTGAAATTTTGAGACTATAGAAACAATGATCTTGAGTAGGTAGATGAATTTTGGAGTTTTCTTCCATGTTCTTTGAGAGTTAAATACTAAGAAAAGTTAACAATATTATTGTTGTGTTATTAGTCACAATCAAATGTATCAATAACCACACTTTTCTTGCTTTAGCTTTAAATTACTCAACCATATTGTTTTCTTTCTTCTCTTCTTTCCCACAAAATATACCTTTTTCTCTAAAAAAAGTTAGAAATATAAAATTTTATTACATTGATGATCATTGTTCTCCATTTTTTTCTTATAAAAGGTCATTAGCAATGGAAGAAGATAACAGTGAAAGACAACGTGACAATGTTGGATCTTCCTCTTTCTTTAAGACATGTTTCAACGCACTCAATGCTCTTTCTGGTTTGTTTCATCCTATTTGGTTCAATTCACTTATACTTGTTTAGTTGTTCTTGTGAGCTGTGACACTAATTATGAGTCTTGGATTGGTTTAGGAGTTGGAATTTTATCGGTACCATATTCATTGGCTCGTGGAGGATGGTTGAGTCTTTCACTTTTGTTACTCCTAGCCGCAACAGCCTTCTACACATCCTTGCTCATTACTAAATGTATGAATGCGGATCGCAACATCAAAACATATCCGGACATTGGAGAGCGCGCATTTGGTCGACCAGGGAGGATCATTGTCTCACTATTTATGCACCTAGAACTCTATCTAGTCACCACAGGTTTCTTGATCCTAGAGGGAGACAATCTTCACAATCTTTTCCCGGGTTTCAACATCGAAATGATCGGGTTGAGATTGAATGGCAAACAAGCGTTTATGGCGACCGTGGCACTCGTCATCATGCCAACTCTATGGTGGGATAATCTAAGCGTCTTGTCTTATGTTTCCATGAGTGGCGTTTTAGCTACGACTGTGACTCTTGGATCAATATCTTGGGTTGGAGCATTTGATGGGATTGGCTTTCATCAAAAGGGAAAGCTTATCAATTGGAGTGGTATCCCTACAGCTTTGAGCTTATATGCTTTTTGCTATGGTGCGCATCCAGTTTTGCCCACTTTGTATTCTTCTATGAAAAGCAAACATCAGTTCAACAATGTAAGTCATTTCTTCATTAACCAACCCACTATCATTAATCAACCCACAAAGTAATTTCTTACATAATTTCATGTACATATTGATATGGTTTATATAGGCTTAGAAATTTGTTATTTTCCGTCAAGATTGTTTCCGTTTATTTAGGTTTAAAATCTGTTGAATCATGTTTGATTCGGTTTAAATACAAATTTATGTGTCTATATAAACCGAATCAAACCCGAGTCATCGGCATTTAAACCTATATATAACTATATATTAATTAGATTTATATAAATATATTTTCTTGTATGTATTAATTAATATGTTAATTTTTAATGATTAGCTAATCTAGTTTTGTTGCATTAGATTTAGGTTTGATTTTGCTTAACTTAAAATCGGATTAAATTCGGTTCCGGTTCGGATTCAGATTCCGGATGATATTTTAATGTTAATTTCACATTTTTATTTTTGGTCTACAGGTCTTACTTGTGTGTTTTACATTATGCACCATAGGGTACACATCAATGGCAGTTTTGGGATACTTAATGTATGGATCAAACACATTATCACAAATAACATTGAATCTTCCAACTCATAAGACGAGTTCAAAGGTGGCTATATACACAACACTCGTCAACCCTGTAGCCAAGTATGCACTGATGATCACACCAACAGTGAACACCATAAAAGATTGGTTCCCTTCGAGTTACGCCAAGAAGACATACTTGCATCTTTTGATAAGCACATTTTTCATCATAAGCAGCGTCGTCATCGCCGAGACACTTCCCTTTTTCGGGTATATGATGTCGTTGGTCGGAGCATTGCTTAGCGTTACGGTCTCTATACTTCTGCCTTGTTTGTGTTACTTGAAGATCTCTGGGAATTACAAGAAGATTGGGTGTGAGACTATAATGTTGTTTGGAATGGTTGTGATGAGTGTTTTTGTTGGTGTTTTGGGTACTTACATTGCAATTCGAGAAATCATTGTTAGTGTGTAAAAAATGTAAGTTATGTGAAATATTGGGAGTTGTTGTAGTTGTCTCAACAATTGTATTGTTGTCTTATTAACAGTTCTTCTTCTAGGTAATTTAAACTTACTCTATAGTTATTAGCTTAATTGTGAAATTAGAAATTATAAGAACACTACAATGGATCAGACAAGGCAAGTGACAAATTTTCAGGTTAATGCTTTGTTCTTATTCGAACCAAATTTTCAAACCAACCAAACATGTTTTTTAGTCATTTTGATTTGGGGTTGGTCATTATATTAGCTGATTCGATCAGTATGATTTCTAGCTTCAACTATTATCATTTTTTTTCTAGCAAAAATAAAACAGACTAGAGTCGGACCCGCGCTACAGCGCGGAGGAAAAGTTTCGATTTGTTTTTTTTTTTATTAATGAAAACAATTTCCTAGTGACAAATTTTTCTAGTTGTGTTGATAATTTTTCATGATAAATAAATAATATTGATTAAATAGTTGTAATTGGGAGAAGGGGGTAATTATTCTGTTTTCGTTAATCTATATAGTTTAAATTTTGGTCGGTACATAACTAATATATTTTTTAATAATAAGTGTTCACTAAAAAAGTGAATAATTTTTCCATATAAATTTGAAATCATATTTATGTAAGATTTGGTACTACAAAGTATTTGGTTGTAAAACTTAAGTGATAGGTATTATAATCTGAGCCGTTGCTAAACTATCAATAATTTTAATATATGTTCTGACACGTTGCAAAATTATCAGTTAATATTTATAATATTTGAATTTTTTAATATTTATAATATTTTATACATTTTAAATATTATGATATTTTGAAGCTTTTAAAAAAAACTTAATTTGTTTAAACTTAGAACCGGTTTATACCAAATAAAACGTTTAAATTTGGATGCGTGATAAATTAAGTTTACTGTTCATCATAATTCGAAGCATGTTGGTCTTATTTATAATTATCTGAATTATTGCCAAAAATATTTTAGCCGATGTGGGATGTTGTGCACACTTTATTTTTGTCAATCGAGTAATATATATCCGCTTTGAAATTTTCAAGTTGCAACATATGTAAAAAAAATGTTAAATTTTTATCATACATTTGTATTGTGTAATCCTAAAATATTTCTCAAAATCCTAAAAATTAATCTCCTTAAATATTTCTCATATCATATATATAATCTTAGTAGCTTTTATTAGTGGTATTTTAGCAAAATATAGATCAGTACTTAAAACAATTTCATACAAATTCTTTTGGAAAGTTATATTGATAGTGTAAACTTAAATACAATCGATTCTTTCATACTGTCAACAGCAAAACATTCTACAGCTATAATGACGTATTTAGGTTTGTAACCAGAGACAGTATGATAGATTGAACAGATTGGTTCTGTTATACATATAGCTTCTTTATACAAATAACATGTACGTTTAAATCTTTTATAAACACATCCAAACAATGATGTTGTCATGTGCCTGGAAAGGAGCTAGGTGTGGTGCTTTGAAGGATGATGAAAGCACAAACAACCGAAAGAGAGAAAACAGAGACCCAAGTGTTCTCTGTGTACATCTCCATGGCGTCTGTTAATGACAACCTTGTTCTGTTCTCTGCCCAGTTCCTTAGTCTGTCTGCTTCCGCTGCATATAACGCCCGTCCCTGCAAACATATAAAACACATCTTTGCGTAAGCGAGTGACCCTGAAGTGAATTTGGCTTGAACACTGTTAACTACTTGGTCATCGAACCATCGGCCTCTCCTATATGTTGATGGAACCAAGCTCTTTTACAGCAAAATTCGACAGCTTCTCAACGTCCTCGGATTTGCAAACATCACAAGCAATACCAACTACCTTAGCATCACTCAATTTCTTTCTAGCAGACTCACTCGCACTATTCATAATCTCTTTAAGATTTTGCTCAAGCTCTTTAACAGTCACATCAACAGATTCAGAACTAATTGCACCAAACAAAACACAAAACACAAATCATAAGAAATCATTTCTTGATAGAAAAAACTAATCCATATTCCCATATACAATTCAATATACCAACCTGCGAGATGTGACAATGTCTCCAGAGAGAAGAAACTCTCTAGCAAGAGCTTTCCCTAGTCCTCTCGTACTTAAACACAGATCAATCAAAAACACAAATCAGCATCACAACAAAACACACAAAGAAACAATGCAAAAAACCAGAAAGTAAAGAACTTTACCTTCCAGTAATAACAACATTACGCGGATCAGCTCTGTAATGATCTTCCAAAACCATATTAGACCCAATCATAGTTCCAATGATAATATCTCCAAGCCAACTATACCAAATCAATGAGTTCATCGAACCATCCCCACCTTTTCATACCAATACACACACACACACACACACAAAACCCAGTCCAAAACAAAGTTTCAACCTTTCAAAACAATCTTCTACACAACAGTCTTGCACTAACCTGATAATTGAAACCCAATCAAGAGAATAGCTCCAGTACTTGTCATAGTCACAATATATCTCGCAATCTGAACAGCAATCTACAAAACCAATAAAAAGGTTAAAACTTTAGAGTAATCAGAGAACAAAGAATAAAAAGGTTGAAACTTTAAAGACTAACCTTAGAGAAGACCATCTCCAGCTTCTCAACTTTGTGATTGTACTCATCTTTAGATAAGAACCCTAATTTACTAAAACCTAAAACCCCAGATTTCAAAGAACTCCACAACCCATTAGATTTCACAACTTTTCTCCTTCTTTCAACTTTCTTCTCACCAGAATCAGTCTCACAGCGATGCACACAAACCCTATTGCTACGTTCTCTAGAATTTAACCTACACACGACCCGTATCGGATCTCTGATGAAGAGACGATGCTCCAAGATTCGTGGGTACACTTGAATCTTCGTCAAAGAGGTCATAGCTTGATACTCATGCGAGGCCGAATAATAAGGCATATTCGATTTTGATATTGACCCGAATATTAAGATGTCTTTCAAAAGACCCAATCTGTAATTTCGGGTAACAATTAAGAAATTGACCCGACCCGACAATGCGTTTTTTACCTGTTTACCCTTAATGAGAATGAAGAGAGAAGGGTAAGTGTATGTTTTTTCGTAATTTTACTCAAATTTTTTTTTGAAAGAAAAGTGTAATTCTCTTTTACTATATAGGGGATTACGCTAAAATACATTAAAATTCTTCTAAATAAATAAAACGAACTGATAATCCAAACAAAAAAAATATTTATAGAGGCTAAAAATACATAAGTAGAATGAAAATAATAGAGAACCAAACTAAGCTAAACAAAATATTATTCTGGATAACTTCAGTAACATTATTTATTTTAACCGATTATTCGATTTAAATGAAGCGTTTTATTCAAATCAATCAAAAGCCTAAACCAAACTCCTTCATAAAATTAATAGTAAATATAAAATCGCTATATTTTTTGATCAAAATATAAAATCGCTATATAAAATGGGAAAAGTCCCAAACTTTGGATATAATCTAATTTTATTCGAGTGGGTATTAAATTGTTTAAAATTAATAATTAATTGAGATGAGAAAGAAAAAAAAATCAAAATTTCGCTTTTGTTATAAAATCGTTAGTATAACAATAACAACAATTAACATTTTACAGATAAATCATACATTTTAATGAATATTTTTTTTTAAAAAAAATAATATTTTATTTTTCTTCCGACTCTATAAATTTTTTTTTTTTTTTTTGTCATCGACTCTATAAATTTCGTATATTAAACATCTAAATAAAATATATATAAGGTTGTTTTCTGGATTTTTTCCTATTTAAAAATTGGTAGAATTCTTAAAAAAAATGAACAAACATTTTTTAAAAGGAAAAAAAAATACTATATAACAAAATAATACAAAGTAGGTGAAAAGAGAAGAGTGAGTCATTTGATCATAAATTATAAAAATGTTTAAAAATATGAATTCAATATCTCAAGTGCTCATCAAAAGATTCCATTACTCCCAATTTGATCAAATCAAATCAAAACCAAGAGGAAGAAGAAGATGACTAGCTCTGTTCCACCACCATCATCTTCATCTCACAACGTCTTCGTCTACGGTAGCATTCTAGAACCCGCCGTCGCCGCCGTGATCCTTGATCGCACCGCCGATACAGTCCCCGCCGTTCTCCATAGCTAGTAAGCTCTCTCTCTGTTCATCTCTCTTTCTCTATGATGGTTTTTAATTTCTGGGTTTTGTTACAGTCATAGGTATAAGCTTAAAGGTCTTCCATATCCATGTGTTGTACCTTTTGAATCAGGAAAAGTCAATGGAAAGGTTTGATTTTTATGATCTTTTTGTTTCTGATTTTGGTTTTTTCGATTTGGGTTTGGTTTTAATTGAATTGGGTTTTGGTTTATTTTGTTTGTTTTGTGGTGGTGAAGGTTATAATTGGAGTATCTGATGCTGAGTTAAACAACTTTGATGTGATTGAAGGAGTTGAGTATGAGAGAGTAACAGTTGAAGTTGTGAGAGTGGTAAGTTTTTGTGTTGTGAAAATCAGATCTTTGTTTTGTGATTACAGTGTGAGATGAAAGTTTTGGGAATTTTTGTGTGGAT
This sequence comes from Capsella rubella, assembly GCF_000375325.1. Lineage (NCBI taxonomy): Eukaryota > Viridiplantae > Streptophyta > Magnoliopsida > Brassicales > Brassicaceae > Capsella > Capsella rubella. The sequence continues at coordinate 3,245,255 of NW_006238919.1, read as the reverse complement.
TGTGTGGTTTTGTTGAAGTTGCGAGAGTGGTAAGTGTGTGTGTGTTTTGTGAAATCAGATCCTTTTGTGATTACAATGTGAGATGAAAGTTTGGGAATTTTTGTGTGGATTGTGTGGTTTTGTTGAAGTTGTGAGAGTGGTAAGTGTGTGTGTGTGTTTTGTGAAATCAGATTATTGTTTTTGTTTTGTAATTACGATGAGAGATGAAATTTTGGGGGTTTTGGTGTGGATTTTGTGATTTTGCAGGACAATTGTAAGTGTGTGTGTGTGTGTGTGTGTGTGTTGTGAAATTCTGATCTTTGTTTTTTGTTTTGTGAGTACAATGTGAGATGTAAGTTTAGGAATTTTTGTGTGGATTGTGATTTTTCAGAACAATGGTGAGAGTGGTTAGTGTGTGTGTGTGTGTGTGTGTGTGTGTGTGTGTTTTGTAAAAATCTGATCTTTTTTGTTTTTGTTTTGTGATTACAATGTGAGATGAAAGTTTGGGAATGTTTGTGTGGTTTTGCAGGACAATGGTGAGAAGATGAAGGTTGAAACTTATGTTTGGGTTAATAAAGATGATCCTAGGATGTATGGAGAATGGGATTTCGAGGTTTGTTTTCGTATCCGGGTCATATATAGTGGCTAACCATATCGGAAGGATTCGAAAAAATGGTTCCTTTCGATTTTTTTCTTTTGCGAATTTGTTTGGAAAGGTGATTGATGTTGGGATGGTGTTTGTGTGTGTGTGTGTGTAGGAATGGAGAGTGGTTCACGCGGAGAAATTCGTGGAAACGTTTAGGAAAGTGTTGGAATGGAACAAGAATCCAAATGGGAAGAGTTTAGAAGAAGCTGTAGGACCATTGGTATTGTCTGATGATTGATTGTTTCATGATGAACATACATACATGACTCAAGATTAGCTGCTAAATCTTGGCAGAAGAAGAATGAAGTGTTTTGAAATTATGTGTTTGTGTGTTGTTTGGTATTTAAACTGAGTTCTTCTAATGTGTTGTTGTGGAGATATCTTGTTTGGTATTTTCTGATTTCTGAAGTATGTATAATCCAAACACTGAGAAACTATTATAAACAAGATTACAATATTGAAACTTACAACTTTGAACAAAGGATACAAACAAAACAGTTCAATACAGAAGAGAAGAGTGACTTTACTTACATTAAAAAACAAAAAAGGTCAAGATTCAAGAAGGTAGGCTTCACATCAAGACAAAAATCAAGTAAGGTTGGCCAAAGTAAACAGATCAAGACAATACAAAATGCATCACACTACCTAATAAGTAACTCATTCATCTTTTTCCTCTGTTTCAAGCTTACAGTGAGATCAGAAAGATGAGTAGCTCTGATCAATCTCCGTCGCACAACGTCTTTGTCTACGGCAGTTTCCAAGAACCAGCCGTCGTAGGTCTGATTCTTGAATGTACTCCGGTCATCGTCTCAGCTCAACTCCATGGCTAGTAAGTCACTTCTCTGATCCTATTCTTCCTTTGTTTTTACTTTGATTTCTTCAAGATTTGATATAATCTGATTTCTTGGGTTTGTTGTAGTCACTTGTATAGACTCAAGGGTCGTTTGCATCCATGTATATCTCCTTCTGAGAACGGTGTAATCAACGGCAAGGTTTTGATTCCATCTCCTTCTTTTACAAGAAAACCAAGATTAGGGTTTTGAATCAAGAAATTGGAGTTTTAGAAATGGTTTTCGATGTTTTTGGTTGCAGATACTAACTGGATTAACAGATGTTCAGTTAGAGAACTTAGATATGATTGAAGGAGATGATTATGTGAGGAAGACTGTTGAAGTTGTATTGACTGTAAGTGATCTACTTTGCATCCTCTTTGTAATTGTGTTAGTAGTCTTTGATGATCTTGACTCTTGAAGCTTTTCCAATTCTTGATTTTGGTTCAGGATACTTGTGAGAAGATGAATGTGGAAACGTATGTATGGGCTAATAAAGATGATCCTGATATGTATGGGGAATGGGATTTCGAGGTTTGATAACTTAACTCTTCTTGTGTTCCATTAGAAATCTATTGTTGGTGTTGTGTTAATGGTTTTGGCGAAAACGTTTGTGTGGATTTGGTAGGAATGGAAGAGGCTTCACATGGAGAAATTCATCGAGGCGTCGAAGAAGTTTATGGAATGGAAGAAGAATCCGGATGGGAAAAGTAGAGAAGAGTTTGAGAAGTTTGTACATGACGATGATCCTCCCACCTCGGCTTGAAGGAAGTGGTTGGTGTATGTGTTGGTTTCATTTACTTGCAAATAAATTAGTCTCATTATAATGAGAAATAAGAGGCTTTTGTGAGTTGTGGGGAGGACAAAAGAAGATGTTGTATCTTATATGGTTTGTGAACATTGTTGTGTTTGTATGTTAAGACAGAAGATATTTGAAGGACCACACTCTATGTTCTTGAATTATATTAAAAATTTTAAAACATTATCATCGATCTTCTGAAATAATAAAATAATTATGATATATATGGAAACCATTAAATAAGAATGATACGTAATTGGGTAGCATATCTCAAAAAAGAAAGTCTAAATTTTGATTTTAAAGATTTTTAGAGTTTAAAGATTCTGAAAGATTTATTGGGAGAAATCTTGGCCAATCGTTCCTATAGCAAACTCTCGCTTCTCTCTCTTAAGCTCTCTCATCCTAGATCTTGCTTGTTCTGGTGGCCTTGTTCTTAATTCCCTTAGGTTTCTAGGTGATTCAAGGGTGGATGAGATCTTTTCTCTGTCAGCTTGGGTTGGTTCTCTCTTCTCATTGGCGTGGATCCGGATTTGATGTGACGGCAGGAGACAGTTACTACGAAACCTTCGGTTTGAAGACGTCGGTAGGAGTAGCAAAAAGTTCTCGGGGCTCAACCGTCATGCCGGCAATGGATCCACGACGGAAGTCAATGGAAGAGGAGGAGGGTTTGCTGAATCCCTTTGGAGGTTAACATTGGATCTTCTTGGATCTGACTGGCCGTCACGGATCCACGGTGTCTAGGCTTCCGATATAGCCTTTGGCCCTAGTCGCCGTCGTGACCTGCTTCCTCTGGGCCGGTTCGAAAAGATCTCATTCAGCAAATCGGATTCTTAGCCATACAAGGAAGGAGAGGTTTCGTCCGAAGTTGTCGGCTTGCTTGGTTTAGGAGCTGTCAACAACGTGCTGCGACGTCGGAGGTTGCTCATTTCGGGAGATTTGTGGTGGGATGGTGGTTCGAGGGAAATGGAACGGCGGTGTGGTTCGAATGCTTCCCTCCCGTTCTCTAGATACCTCGAGTCACAGCAAAACTGTGGATCTCGCATCCGTCGATCCTCTTGAGCTGATTCTTTGTGTCACGGTGTCAATACGGCGCGAGTCTCCGTCCCGGCGACGGCGGTGTTGTTTTTTGCTGTTTGCCCTAGTTTTTTCCTTGTAGCCTAAGGTCCAGTACACTAAGGGATGTTTAATAAAAAAAAGGTACGTTTAGAAAGAAAAAAATAATAATAAAAAAAATTATTGGGAGAATGATTTTGAAAGATTTTTAGGATTGAATATTCTATTCTTATTGATTTATGGATTCTTAGATTTTTAATGAAATCTTTTGTTATTGGTGTATGTATTTTGTAATTTTATTTAAAATCCTTTGTTATTTAAAAAGTTGAGTATTTATTGATTTTCCAATTCTAGTGTTATTGCGAATATGATTTCCTACGTATTTGGTCGTTAAAAACAATTTCCAAAATACTGCACTTATCATAAGTATTTGTAAAATCTATCATATTAAGAATCTACTAAACACTAAAAAACTTAGTAAACATTTATTAGAATCTACAAAAATCTTTGAGAATTTTAAAATCTCTAAAACTTTTGAAATTCACAGACTCTTTTAGATTCAACCTCCCATGGTTGTGTTCAAGACTTTTACTTTTTCTTCCTCTTTCTTGTTTCACATACTAAATGAGATTTCAAATATTTTACTTTAGTCATATATATTATCTTTCCAAGTTTTAATAATTTATTTCCAATCGCTTTTAATTACCAATTCTTTCGTCATCTTTTATTTTTTTGAGAATCTTAAAATCTATAAACTTTTGAAATCCACAGACTCTTTTATAATCAACCTCCCAATAACCCCCTAATCTCAATTGAAACTAAAACTTTATAACATAATCAAAAAAAAAAAGATGACAAAAGAATTTGTAATTAAAAGCGATTGAAAATAAATTATTAAAACTTGGAAAGATAATATATATATGACTAAAGTAAAATATTTGAAATCTCATTTAATATGTGAAACAAATGAAATTTTTAGAAAAATTAATAAAATCATTATTAAGTTGACTAGAATAACATCCGCGCTACGCGGGAGATATTTCTTTATTTTTCTAATATTTAATTTATTTTCACGTTAATATTATTTTCAATTGAAAAAGTTTATTTGAACTAATGGTGTTTAACACACCATTTCACTATTTGAACTAATTTTTTGAATATATTAAGCAATCATATGACCAAATTTTGATTTAGTAAACGTTTTAAGAACACTTTATATATTTCAATCTACTTACTATTTTTTTTTTTAATTTGATGTGCTTGCACTTAGGTCTCAAAATGATTCCGATTTTAGGCAAAAGCTTTGTCAAAATCCAATTAATTCATTTCTACATCTAAATATTATTTCTTTATTATTCAGCCACTATAACTTGTTAAGACCTTAATCGTCTGCTCAACTACGACTTTATTTATTTATTCATGCTCTTTTTCAATGCATTTGAAAAATAAATGGTCTTATAAAATATATTTTCATGAATTTTGAAGAAATAAAAGGTAAACGATAAAAAATGTTTTAGTAATTTGAATCATAAGAATGGCCAAATAAAAACTAAAACCACAACACCACTAAGCTAGAATCAGGCACAATTAAACAAAACAAGTATTTATTCTTCACCTACTATGTGGGACTATTTTACCTTCAGCCTTTGATCTGTTATTAAACTTAAGCTTTATAATCAAGCACACTAGGATTTTCCCGAATCCCCATTGTTTCTGGGATGCAACCTCGTTTTCTCTATATATCTTCTCTCTCTATCGCCACTCTCTCAACTTTTGTATAATTCTTCCCTAAGTGAATTTTGGCGTCACGTATGTATAAAACTCATGAAGAAGCTTTGTAAAGTTGTTTTCTTGTTTCTCTAAGTAAATGTTTTCACCTACATAAGCAACAATAACCTTTGTTGCAGAGAAAATACCATCTCATGCACCTATTTATTCACCTTCTCCAATCCAATATGACCCACTTTGTAAAAAATGGTCTCATATTTCCTCAAATTATGGACCGTTTTCATACTTGGATATTCAACACAAGTAAAAAATTTCTTGCGCAAATAAATAAGATATATTAGGCTAATTCTATATTTTTTAGTGTTGCACTACTACACATTGAACTTTGATAACTTAATGTAAATTAATATGAATTCTTGAAAAATTAAGTTGATGTTTATTCAGAAACTTTATTTTGTTTAAAAAACACTTTTTACAAACAAACGAACACTACACATATAATGTTAATACAATTAGAAATGGAGTTTTCTATCTTTTAAGCCAAAATTTAATGACTTTATTGACCCTTGACGGATAACGTACATTGTATATTTTTACTATCTTTTCTACAAATTCTAACCTTTTTCATCATCATACAAGCACCTAAATTGCATCAAAACAACCATTATCTTATATTCAACAATAGTGCATATTTCCCCCTTGATTTTATCAATATCAACCTTATTACCAACACAAAAATGTGATGTACCAAGAATGCATCAAATAAAACAACTCTTCTAAATATTGTAGCTATAAAATAGTTAGTGTTGATAATCATCACATTTATCATTCCGCTGAATAATTATAATGAAATACTCAATTCTTATGGACGTGGCATTTAATTTTTCAATCATAATAGAATACATTTTGTGTCATATTTGTTGAAAATTTTGAAAAAATTATACATGGTGGCTTCAACTAGTTGTAGACAATGGTCCAGTGTCATATTATAAATAAATAAATAAAAAGTGAAACCAATCAGAATGAGCAAGGAATTTAACTTAATAACTATCCAAATTTAATTTTTTTTATAAAGTTTTATTTGGTTTTTAAGTTGAAATTATTTAATTATACCGGATATAATAATTTTCAATGTTCTGAATATTTTTATCGATATATTTAGACTTTATAAATAAATTAAATATCATAGATAGGTTTAGATCAAAACTAATACTCCATGTGTTTGTGTCATTTTGAGACAATTAACACAAATTAAGAAAATAGATATCTAACTATACATGTATGCCCTTATTTAATAAGATATTAATGATTAAATCAATGAATGAGCTTCATATTAAAGGGTAAATAAAGAAATTTAGTGCACAAAACACATTCGATTTGATTTACCCTTATTTTTAATGTGTTTTTTACACTAAATTTCTTAATTTATTCTTTAATACAAAGCTCATTCATTGAATATAATCATTAATGACTTATTAAATAAAGACAAACCTGTTTGACAAAAAAAAAAAAAAAAAAAAAAAAAAAAAAAAAAAAAAAAAGACAAACCTGTATAATTCTCTATTTTCTTAATTTGCATGAATCGTAGAATAACACTATTTGTGAAATAGAGTATAAATTTAAATTATCATAAACTTATACTACAATACAGACTAAATCCTCATTTAATGCCTACATAGAAAACATCAAAATTCTAATATTATTATATTTAAAGCAAAAAAAAATTGTCAGGTAATGTTTATATTAAGACAAGATCAAATAAAAGTCTTTAGGAAGATTCAAAGAAGGTAGGCTTACATTAAGACAAGTCAAGTAAGGTTGGCCTAAGTAAACATATCAAGATCACTAATAAGTAACTCATTCACCTAATCATCTTCCTCTGTTTCAATCTCACAGTGAGATCATACGATGACTAGCTCCGATCAATCTCCGTCGCACAACGTCTTCGTTTACGGCAGTTTCCAAGAACCAGCCGTCGTAGGTCTGATTCTTGAAAGTACTCCGGTCATAGTCTCAGCTCAACTTCATGGCTAGTACGTTTCACTTCTCAGATTCTCTAATCTTGATCCTTTGTTTACTTTGGTTTCTTCAAGATTGGTTAAAATCTGATTTCTTGGTTTGTATTGATTTCTTCAAGATTGATTAAAATCTGATTTCTTGGTTTGTTTCAGTCACCGGTTTAGACTCAAGGGTCGTTTGCATCCATGTATATCTCCTTCTGAGAATGGTGTAGTCAAGGGCAAGGTTTTGGCTTCTTTTACAAGAAATAGGGTTTTGAATCAAGAAATTAGGGTTTTAGATCATTAAACCTTAAGAAATGATTTCGATGTTTTGGTTTCAGGTGTTAACTGGATTAACAGATGCTCAAGTAGAGAGCTTAGGTATGATTGAAGGAGTTGAGTTTGTGACTAAGACTGTTGAAGTTGTATTGACTGTAAGTTTCTACTTTGTGATTGTGTTAGTACTCTTTGATGGTCTTGAGATTGTTTTATAAAGATTTGAATGTGATGATTACAGGACACTTGTGAGAAGATGAATGCGAAAACATGTGTATGGGCTAACAAAGATGATCCTGATATGTAAGGGGAATGGGATTTCGAGGTTTGAAAACCTAACTTTCTTGTCCTTTTTAGGTTTTGTTGCTTTAAATGGTTTTGGTGAAAACCCTTTGATTTGGTAGGAATGGAAGAGGCTTCACATGGAGAAATTCATCGAGGCGTCGAAGAAGTTTATGGAGTGGAAGAAGAATCCTGATGGGAGGAGTAGGGAAGAGTTTGAGAAGTTTGTACATGATGATCCTCCTGCCTCGGCTTGAAGGATGTTGTGTGGCTTTAATCTTATATCTTAATATGTGTTTGTTTCCCCAACGTGATCACTTTCATTTACTGCAAATAAATCAGTCTCGTTACAGAGATAATAAGAGGCTTTTTGAGTTGGGGAGCACGAAAAAAACATTATTAAATTTCTTTTAAATTCGCTAAGGGATGTTGCAAGAAAGTTAGTAGTGTCCTTTTATACAAATGAATCATGTAATCCATCAGACATGATTGAACAACCTTTAGTTGTCAACGGGTCGGCTGACTCAGCTCCGTCAAAAGCTGGATTAACATTGTTTGCGTAGAAGTTGAAATCGACAAAATTTGATGTGGTTTAAGTTGGTTATTTGAATTTTAAGCTGGTTTGGGTTGTAAAATACAAAATACTCGAGTTAGGATATGAAAATGTCTTCAGTGAAGAGTCTGGATTAATTTTCCCCGTTTTCCCATGTCGAAATGCAAAAGCAAAACAATCAGACCAAAAACAATCAAGTCGGGTCCAATCTAAGATTTAAGATAAAGTCAATTTTTTTGGAAAAAAAAATATGTTATTGATCAAAATAACATACATATAACCAATACTTACAAAGTACAAACGTTCTCTAATTAATAAACTTATCACATACTTAATGTTAATCCCATTACATAAAAAAACACAAACCCAAAGTCACTAAACAAGGAATCCATTACAAAATTACAAATACAATACAATAATTAAGTGGTTAAATTCATAGACATGTCGTTTGGTAAGAAGAGACTAAGCAGGAGTTTTCTGACAAACTGCAAAGCTTTCAGGATTGATCGTAATGCTCTTCGTACAGTTATCTGTTTTGTAGATTCCAACCAATCTATCTGCTAACTCAAACATGTTGTTCCTAAGACTGCACCATTTATTCATAAGTGTTAATTAAGATCTCAAGAACTGACTTAACTTGAATTTAGTAAATAACTTGATTGAACTGACCTGATGATAATGAACTGAGCATCTTTGGTCCGGTCTTTCACGTAATGTCCAACGATTGATACGTTTTTGAAGTCTGGTGTAAAGAGTGTTAAAACGTTTCTCAGGGATCAAATGAGTTTTTGGTAGATGAAAAATATGACAGTGGAGGGGAATGGGAAGAGTTACCGAGAGCAGCGTCGATTTCGTCCATGACGTAAAGTGGAGTTGGCTTGTAGTGATGGAGTGCGAAGACTAGTGCGAGTGAGCTAAGTGTCTGTAAGTAAAAGAGGTAGAGAGCTTATTAAGAGAGTTCACAGACAAGTTAAGATGTTTGTTTTTGTGAATGACCTTTTCACCACCAGACAAGTTTGCGATGTTCTTCCAGCTCTTCTTGGGAGGTCTTACACTGAAAACCACACCTTCTGAGAAAGGGTCCAGCGAGTCTACCAGCTCCAGCTCTGCATCACCTCCGAGAGTGATCATCTGCAGAATCATGTTTGTATAATTTATAACGCATAGAGATATGTATAAGATATGCAAAGAAAAAAGGATACTGTCCTAGTTGTACAAATCGAAAAGCAGCATTCATTAGTTTTCTTATATTTCTGGATATTTTCATTATGTTATTCACCAAGCTTTTGGAGTTGTAAACAAATGTTCGAAAGGGAAACTAACCTGATACATTTCTTTGAGCTTTAAGGATATTGTGTTAAATCCTGCCATAAACTCATCCAACCTGAAATGAATTTGTAGTCATCCAAGATTAGGTTAGCTTCATGAGACCGAGAACAAGAGGTAAACACATATATATGTAAAAAAAAAGCTAAAAGTGTGGGATACCGTCTCTTTCTCAATTCATCATACTGCTTCCTTGTGTCATCACGATCTTGGGTCACAGAGTTAAGTTCGTCTACTCGTCCATTGTAAAGTTCCACTTTGCTCCGGTACCTTTAAGTAATTAGAGAAAACAATCAAGAAAGCTAGAGAAACATGTGTATATCAAAGGAAGAAACAAAAACAAAATTCTTACTCGGCGATCGAGTCAAGATTTGGATTCAACTCTTTTAGCTGAGCCTCCAGTAAGGCAACCATTTCAAGAGCCCTTTTTAGATCACAAGTTTCATTCAAATTATTATCCATCAATGTTGCTTGAAGCTTATCTGGATCAACAAGATCTTTCTGAATTCTGCAATGGAGAATGACGAATTTTTTAGATGTAAATAAGGTAATCATATAAAAAAGGGTTAACCATACGTACTGTTCCATATGCTTTGTGAGTGCAATCTGCAAGTCGTTGAGTTTCTTCTTGTATCCCTTCTCTCTCATTTCTAATTCAGTGAATTTCTTTTTCATATCTTGGACTTTGAACTCTGCATCTACCTGTATTCGACTAGAGTTATTAATGTAAGCAATGCAAAGAAATACAACAACCAGCAAGAAGAAAAAGATTTAGTAGTTTGTTACCCTAGATGCCTTCCACTCATCCACAGACTTTTTCAGATTCTCATAATTGGACTTTGATACAGTCAGAATGTCTTTATGCTCATCAATCAACTAAAAAAAAGGGACTGATCAGTGACTTTTATCAATTTGTTTCTAGATAATTGATAATTGAGATAAAAACTGTTCAAACCTTCTGTGTTTCTTTATATGTCTCTTGGATTGCAAATGCTTTCTGTTCTATAGTTTTGAAAGTCGCATGCAACTTTTCCTTCTCACCCTCTAGTCTCTCTTTTTCTCGAGCCGCCTCTTCAATCCCCTTTGTCAACTTCTTTATCAGTTTCTGGTTTGTTTCTATTTGAACATTACATCGGTTGATCTCTGTATTATTTTTGTCGATATCCTAAACATAAGCAACATAAATTAGGACACGCTTAGCTGTGAGATCACTAGCAGCATGGTAAGAGGAAAAGGAAACTTACAGTCTGAATCTTCTCAACCTTTGCCTTTTGTCCTTTTAATCTTTCACCACCAGCGTTCTCTATGTTGGTTTGCAGCTCCAAAGCCTAAAAGAAACCTCGTCAGTTGAGATGCAGTAGTTCTATATTACAGGGTAACAAAACAAACGTAGGTTTTGTAATAATTATAAACATGACTGGTTAGACCAAAAACACATTGCCATATTCCAAAACAATGATAGAATGACTGATGCTACGCACATTATCCTTCAGCTGTTTAGAACCCTTCTCAAGATTTTCAATCTCTTTTTCTTCTTTGGAGATGATTTTCTTGAGCTCTTTAAGCCTGTTGATTTCATCTGTCTTTGGTTGAGATGCAGCTTCCAAGGAAGCTAGTTGATTTTCGAGATAACTATGCTCTGAATTGAGACTTTCAATCTAAAGACGAAAGAAAGAAATAATTGATTACATATAAGGCAACTTGATCACATATCTCGATAGGGAGTGTTATACTATAAATTCAAAAAAGATAGTACCTCTCTTTGGCTTTTCGCCAGTTCCATCTCCAGGCGAGAGACTTCGTTTTCTGCAGCTCGATATTGTCTCACAGCATTGCCAATCTTTTCACGGATGTTGCTTAACATGTCAATAATTTTGGAGAGCTCACTTTCTGCATTAGCAACAGCTTCACCAGACACACCAGTTGCTCGAATAGAGGTTCCCATTCTTCCCCCACGTGGCTTGCCTCCCCCTCCACTCATGGTACCAGATTTTTCAAAGAGAGCGCCATCAAGAGTCACAACTCTTCGAAATTCTCTGTTCCCACCATATGCAATACGTGTTGCCTAATAAGCAAGAAAAATTGTATCTATTAGCTCATCTTTGAGTCCAAAGAAACTTTGTATTTTAAGAGGTATTACCCATCTTAGCTGAATCCATAATTTACTAATGTCAGTATATAAATAAATAAATTATGTAACTGAGTCATACTTGACGAGTAAACCCAAAAATACCTGATCAAGATCCTTTACCACAACAGTGTTTCCCAAGGCTGCATAGAATGCAAGTTTCATCCTTTCATCCTTAACTCTTATCAGATCAAAGAGGCGTGGAACATCCTCAGGTGTTTTCACTTTCTCCTTCAGTTTATGTATATGATCTGTTTGTTTCTCCTGCAACAACATTGTAGAAAGATTAGTTGCTCATTATTTCCTCGAGCAATAACTAGTTACTACTTGGCAATAGAATATAAAGCTTCAATTTCAGTCCCCTTGAAGATTTACAAAGAACACCACCTATTGCGTTTCCCATAACACGTTCCTAACTTCTTAATTCAATATAATAGTTTACTAAGACCTACTCAGTATCACAGATCTAAGGATCTCTGTATAACTATTCTTCTGTTTCAGTTGGCATTTTTAATAAAATGGCCCGGCTAGTAATTCAAAGCATATAAACAGAAAGTGGTATGCAATACCAATATCATAAATGTTGCAACGCCAAGATTTCCCTTCCGCAGCAGCTCAACACATGCTTGTGCTGCAGAAGTTGTCTCCACAACAATGTAATCGAGGCCAGCGCACGCAGTTGATATGGCGACATCGTATTTTGCTGCAAAGGACAGCAATGTGAGTGATTGTTAGCTTTGCTGTATATCTTTTAAAATCATTTAGACGACCAACTGTGGATTAAAATCTAAAATCCATTTATCATGAAAGATATTGTCAATTAAAAATGTCACACCTCATACTACAAGGAGAGAATATCAGTCTGCAATATTAAAGGTGAGCAATGTTTATACTAGATGATAGAAAAATATACTCACCATCAATGGCACCTAAGTCCCCCATCCTTCCATATATTCCTTCTATTTGATTATTCTCCTTCGCTCGTAAAACTGCCTTCAAAACATCACCTTGACTCTTCTCAGAATTCATTGCTGATTTGAGCTCAGCAACTTTTTCTCTGGCTGCTTGCTCTTGTGGAATAAGTGTTTCTTGTTCTTTAAGTGAATCCTGCAGAAATTAACATGCATACTCTCAGTTTCACCAGAACTTGTACAAATTACAGTCATATCTAATAAAAGTACCTCTTCCACTTTCCGAGCTTCAATTGCTTCATGTTTCTTCTTCTCTATATCAGCTTTCCTAGAGGTAGTTGTTGCAGATTTTTCTTCTTTTCTTGTTGTTATATCAGAGAGCTGTTGCTGAGCATCTGTGAAGGCTTTCAGCGCAGCTTCATGCTATAATAAAAAAAGTGGTAATGATCAAACAAATACAAAAATTAGTCGTCCAACAGTATTTTGAATAATTCAGCGAGAAAGCAGCTCCAGGAAGCATAAAAAGTTTTTTCTATGGCAAATGAATTCTTTAAAGACGCAGATGGAGTGAGCAAATAAAACCTCTCTAGAAATTACCTTCTTGCTCAAGAGTTCACTTTCAGATGATGCAACATCAAGCTTTCCCCTGTGCACAATTAGATCTTTTTCCCAAGGTTCTAATTCAGCACGAATCTTTGTAAGCTTAGACCTGTAACCTTCAGTTTCAACTGTAACAAAATTGACGGATATAATTAACCGAACAAGCTTACTCTTCAAAAAGAAGCTAATCGTTTATAAATGGGTACTAGCATGTTTATCAGGTTGCCAATTCCAAGTCCTTTTTACTGCAATATTGTTAAAGAAGCTGCCAGGGTAACAAGGACATCATTATTTGGGGCAAAAGATCCGAAAGCATAACACACCTTTAGCTATCTCTTTTATTTCCTCCAATGCCTTCTCCTCATCTAGCAAGAGCTTCTGAAGCTTTGGTATATTTTCCTGAAGTTTAGGTATTAGATTCCTTGAGTCCTCAGACTCCTTTGTCATATCATCGATTTTGGATGAATCCTGCATAACAACACAAGTAAGGTATATGCACGCATAAAAAAATTGAACCATAACAAGACAGGTAAGGTGACTAATAACCTTCTCAAGTTTATCTTCGAGTTTCTTGATTTTTTGCTTCACATGCTTCAAGTCCTCCCTATGTTTTACATCCTGCCTTTCAAAGTCTTTGAACTTCTCCTTACAAACTTTGAGTTCATTATCAAGAACCTAATCATTGCAAAGGAAGGTAAGGTGATTAACCATTTGTTGAAACTTAGGAGAGAAAAAAATTAAATTTAGCCTCGCTGGGAAGAAGCATGAGAGCAGAACACATCTGGATTTCAGACATACATCTTGTCTCTTCTTATGTGTTTCATGCACAGACTCGAATTCTTTTAACTCTTTATTACTCTCATCCATTTTCACTCTGAAACAGCAATGTTACGATATTAGTTACAAATGAGTTCATATCATTTCTTTGATATTTTAAAGAAAATTAGTAGTGCTTACCTCTCATCGTTTAGACTATTTTCCAAATTCTGCAAGTTTTCTCTCTGTTCAGTAATTTTAGCTACAGTGTCGTCATATGCCATTTGTGTAGCCTTTTCTTGCCATTTAAGATGTGATAACTCTTTCAGCATGTAAGTCTCTGCCTCATCTTTCACACCCTGTTCCCAAAATCACATTAGCAACAAATACAACAAAACCGGATTCATACAAGAAGGGAAAACGTCAACAACCTCTAAGTTGTCTCTTTCTTTTTCTGCTAATTTCACCATTTGTACAACTCCAGAGCGCTTTTCATTGAGGGTTTCAAGCCTGAAATGTCAGAGGCAGTTGCAATTATATTAATAGCATCCAACAAATCAGAAATTACTTACATCAGAATCTGCCTAGTGGATTATGAACCTATTCAAAACATAGCAACTATGTATATGCATCAAAACGAAAGCAGGTAATACTGCATTCTCTATTAAAGCAATGCATCTTAAATAAAGAAATTGTAGAATGCATAGATCACTCACTGCTTATTCAATTCATCTATCTTCTCCACATATTTGTTTGTTCCAATGATATCCTCGAGGTATTCAAGAAAACCTTCATCATGGGGACCTTGTGCTTTCGGCTTCATGAGTGATATCTGTTCTACTTCCCCCTGTCAACATTCAAGAAACAATTTAGTAAGGAAAACATGTACATTCAACAATATGTAAGCTGTTTCTCTAAAGGGTAAACCTGTAGAATCAAGAAACGGTTGTTGTCAAGATCTACTCCTTTCCCCTTCAGTTTTTTTGTAACTTCAGTGAAATTGCTCGACCTTTCATTAATATAATACTTGGACGAATTATCCCGGAATGCAACCCGGGTAATCATGAAATCACTTCCAGGAACAGTCTCATACGATCCATCTTCCTGTATAACAATTCACATCACTACAAACCTTTTCCAATGACAATGAAAATTACAGAGACAGGAAAAGTCAACAACTTCTGAAACTTTTCATATTCACCAATGTTCAGCGCTAGTTTGCCTTTTAAGAAACCGAAAAAAAATCCTCATTGTTTCAGCCTTTAGTAAAAGTTTTGACACCAGTATGTATAGTAAAGGTCTCCAATAAAAAGGTAAAGAAGACAATACCATATCAATAATCTCTTCAAACTGCACAGAGACTCCAGCACTATCCAAGTTCTGGTGATTAGTCGAGTTGTGGATAAGCTCTGAAACTTTGTTCAGCCTCATCTGAGAGCAACACAAACACAACATTACTCAATCAAAGAGCATAACTATAAGATAACAAAAAAACGCAGAGAGCACTATACAATACCTGCTTAGCTCGTTTCCCAAACACAAACAACATTGCATCTATCACATTACTCTTTCCACTCCCATTAGGTCCAACCACCGCAGAAAAACTCTAAAATTCCAACAAAAAATCAAATCACCAACAAATCAAAAGTACCCAAAATCAGGATTTCGAAAACCTAATACTCAAATTCAACAAAACCACACAAAAAACCCCAAAACCTAATTAGCTTCCGATTTCTCCAATTGAATCGAACAAAAGTCAAAACCCAAAACCCTAACCTTATGAAAAGGACCGACGCGTTGTTCACCAGCATAAGATTTGAAGTTCCTCATCACTAGCTCTTTAATATAAAGCCTCGGAGTTCCAGATTTCTTCTGATTAGTTCTAATCTCAGACTCGCCGCCATGAAACTCACTCATCGGTTCATCTTCTTCCATCACCATGAAACTCGATTTGGTTTTGGTTTTTATCAAGTGAGTCACAGAAACGAGCAGATTCAGAAGAATAGAGAAATGGCGAAGGAAGAAGATGAAGGAATCGAGTCTTTTTTTTTTTTTTTTCTGAGAATTGTTTTTAAATTTAATTATTATTTATTTTATTGTTTTTTTTTCCGAGTTAGGGATTGTTGAGAGAGCCTATACGAATTTAGCGGGAAACTAATTAATTTGAAATCAAAAGCGGAAAAGTAGTAAATGGGCCTAGAAGTAAAGCCCATATTAAATCCAGTAGGCTCACTTATTCAGTTATTCTATTTGTACTATTTATTTATTTTTGTTAGGACAATGTTTACTTGTGTTATCATCTTCAAGCTGATTACTGCTTAGTATAATTTTGATAGTTGGAAAAAAAAAAAAATATTATTTCAATTTTTATTTAGTAGTTCAGTAAAATGCATATTCAGTTAGAATTTTAGTTAAGTGTAATATTTATAGGATA
This sequence comes from Capsella rubella, assembly GCF_000375325.1. Lineage (NCBI taxonomy): Eukaryota > Viridiplantae > Streptophyta > Magnoliopsida > Brassicales > Brassicaceae > Capsella > Capsella rubella. Next base: position 3,228,954 of record NW_006238919.1, on the reverse strand, counting down.
TATCAATTTTTTTTTGAACTCATAACTTTTAGGGAAAAATGAAGAATTTATTTATGAATTTTTTGCAAGTAAACTAAAACTAGAAGACTTGTGAGTATGACCCGACCCGAATTTTTTAGATTTTGGTTCAATCTGATTTTGAATTCGGTTTAATTAGGAGAAATTGTGATTTATATTTGGTATCGTCCCGACTCGACTCGACTCAATTACCTAAATTTTTATTTAAAAAAAACTTACTAAAATATACCAAAACTAATCGGATTTTAACCGGTTTTAACTTTAGAAACAAAGATTAAACTCGACCTGATCCAATTTTTTTTTTTTAATAATCAAAGAGGTTATGAGCTGAAACCCATATATCCCTTCAGATCCGAAACCAGCGCATGTTATATGGTTTTGTTCCCAAGAGCTACTCGAATCGCCGACTTCTAAGTTTTTGCTAGATATCTTTACCAATTGAGCTATTAACACTTGGTGATCTAATATTAAATTTGACTTATTGATATGCAAGATCTACTCTCTCAATTATTTCGGACCCATTAAGTGTTCTTAAACTCTTACCTTAGGAATGAACGACATTGAATTATTCTTGTTGTGTGACTATATTCACACTAAAACTACTTGACATTGTTTTTGAATAGTATAAAAAGAAAATTATAAAACTTAATTAATGGTTTAATTTCAATATAAAAGAATAAATATTATGACATCATAAATTTTTATTCATCAAGCTGTTTTATGGAAGGATTTTTTTCATTACACCTAACATATATACAAGACACAATGTGCCCTACAAAACAGACAATTATTTGAAGTGATTTTAAAGCCCAAACCAACTCATGCATGTGTTTTTCCAACAACTCATCACATCCCAATCCCTTAACTTTGACTATATTTCAAGTTCTACCCAAATTTCAACTCAAAATTTATTAATCAAAAACCCCTAAATATGTATGCTCATGTGACTAGAGGGATAAAGAGCAAATTTACAATACCATATTCTTTTGATATCTACACTTTATATGCATTTGTAAACACATTTCTCAAAATTATAAACTAAAGAAAAGATTAGATATTCAAGTTAAATTATGCCTCCAAGGTAATATGATACAAGTGGGTAAGTAACATAGAGATATATGAAATGATAAAAACAAATATTTGGACCTACTAAGATTTTGTAGTCCTGTTCTTAGGGTGATAGGGTCATTGATACTTGTTCTTTAAAAAAAGGGCCACATGTGATCCCACTAAAATGTTGTACAGCTGATATCTCATATATGTCAATAATTTCTCAAATTTGAATATAGTATTAGTCTCTCCTGTACAAGATTAATTGTTATTTTTTTCTGATAACCCAGATATCCCAACGTTCGTGTTTGGACTAGCCACGTAGGCGGCATAAAGACACACCATGTGTCGGCTCCTGAAATGATGTAGCCCATATGTGAAATCCGCAGTAGCCGGGACTCGAATTCGTGATGACAGATACCTTAGATGAGGTTCCTTTACCACCAGAGATAGGGGTTCCGGTTACAAGACTAATTGTTATTATAGGATTATATTTATTTTGTTAAAAGTTAAGTGTCCATTAAGATTTTGATGAAAGTTTTGCCAAAAGAGTACCTTATGAATGAATAGTTAAGTATTACATAGATTATTCTTGATGAGTGGTTAAAGAGTTAATGGTAAACTTAATTACCCTCTTTAGAATGTGCATGAGAGAACCTATGAGAGGTACGGGTATGAAAACGATCGGATCGAAAGAGTTTTATACTTTTATTTTTTGTATTCTGCTAGCTACATGTTAAGGTCATGAGTATTTGGGGTTTTTAAGTGGTTAAGAGATTATGGTTTTGGACTTTTTTTTGTACACCTAAATAAAAGAATAAAAGAAATAGAAAAAAAAGTCTCGTATTAAATTGAAAAAAATAACTTGTAAAGTGGGTTTTTGGATTTTTTTTTTTTTTTGAATTTGAAAAAAATTCAAACAGTATTTTTCTGAACTTCAAACTTTGGAATTTATCTGAAATTCAAAACTTCGAAAATTTAAATTTTATATACTAGAAGAAAAAATATTGTTTTCTATAATTTTGATGAATAATCAGTGACTTCTAAAACAAATTTCTAGAGTATAAATATTTGTTATTCTAAAACGAAAACGACGTCTTTGATTAAATAAATTTTATTAATAAAACTTGAACCTCGTAAATATGGTTTGTTTCTCGATTTAACGGTATGCCTCGAATGATATAATCAACACAAATTAACTATTTTAAAAATTATTAAATCAATATTTAAATAATATTTTGACAAACGCTACACTATTTTTAATTGACCGTTTATATGTGGTAAAGATGATGTCTTCTCTTATTGAACGGTTAGTTTATTTGGAAAAAAAATCAACATCGACATTGCAAAATTCTCAATTTTCCCTTTATATTTTATTTCTCGCAATGCAAATATAAAGGTAAATAATTTAACACGAAAGTCTATATCGAACTGCACTTTAAACACTTATGTAAACAATATTATCTATCCAATTGGTTTCTTATAAGTTAATCAATATATTTAGTTAACAAAAACTATACTTTGAAAACTAAAATTTTAAACATATACAACTTGAAAATATTCAAAAGTTAGTTTGTAGAGATTTTTCTCGAAAAACTATTACAATTTAAACTTGAAATAATTGTGTTCTTTGTAGTTTTTTATGCTCTCAAGCTCTCTGTCGAACTGAACTGAAGACTGTCTTGTGTCATTTGCTCACTGTCGTCGTAAAATTGAGTTGTCAAATATGTAGTGAACACGAACACTATATTGCCCATGATTATGTTAGATATGTTTTAGATTATAAGAACGACATTTACACAAAAACAACATTATACTTAACGTAAGGACACAAACAAAAGTGAAAATATGTTATCTTTGACACGTATATAGTAAGCTAGTTTAGGGTTTCATTTGTCTTTTTAATAATCCCATTAGTTCTTAGGACCACATGCTTAAATATGCTTGCAAAGCAAAAAACATATATATAAAAAGCCAACAAAAAAAACTTTATCTTTATTATGGACCAACCATGCAATTCATGATTCTCAAAATAAAAATAAAAAATAAAAGAGGATCCTCGTTTTTATTTTTTTATGTTAAGTCTTTATCATCTTTTTCCAAATTCAAAAGCTTAAAAACCATTTTCTTCTTCTTTTGGTTGATAAATAATTTTAATACCATAATAACATCATCACTTGGTCAACTTGTGAGCTGTAATAGCATTAATTGTTTTTTGCTTATGTAATTTATAAAGATTATTATAACAATTATTGTGATTTATTAACATAAAGATAATTTTGGGGTTTTGACTTTGAACAAAGTATGATTCTCCCAAGAACCTTTTTACGTGGCGAGCTCTTGAACTATACTTGTGATGTCGTGTGAAGATTTTTCGAATACGTGTCAAAGTTCTGAAATCTTAGCGTGTTAATTATGATTACGTACGTAGTTTTGTTGACAAAGTTTATAAAAAAAAAACTTATGAAGACTATATTTGATAAATCGTCATTTATTTTACAACAGTTTTGGTCGTGTTTGGTGGATTAGTGACAAGAAGTGCACACGACACAAGGGTTAAAAGTCTAACAAACATGGCTTATGGAGTTGAACGTAAATATTGCTGATAAGTGAGGGTGTGTATTAGTGATCATCAGATGATAAGAAACATCGAGGAAACCAAAGTATGGTTTCGAAGAGTTGCGTTGTCAGAAACTGAACTGGTGTGTTCGGACTTCGGACAATAATAAGACGTTAGTTGTGTTGCGTTGGTGGTTGTTAAATCCCCATGAACTTTTTGACAAATCACAACTTTGCATAGAAGTAGTAAACACAAAACTAATACTTAGCTTCTTCCGATTTACAAAAGATGTTGTTTTCGTATTATAAAGAGTGTACACTTTTGTGTTTTTGTTAAATAGTTTAGGAATCCAATTATGAGTTTATTCTCTTATTTGGAGTTGCCATTTTTTGATTATGAACTTTTGGATTTGCCATTTTTTGTAGGTTACAAAAATGTGATTAATTAACATACGTTTTATATACTCGTTATATTTGGGTTTATTCAGTTTTATTTGTTTTTAGACTTTAGAATTCATTATAAAGTATGTGTTTCGGCAAAAACAAATAATCATAAACATAATTGAATCGAACATATATACTCGGCAAAAAAGTGAAATCATAAACATAATTGAACTTATTAAAAGTAGTCATCACCATAAGAGAAGTTTGTATAATGGTTTACGCTACGTACTAAAATTGTAGCCACAAGCTCATGAGTCATGTGTGTTTTTTGGGCTATGTAAGTGACTAACATTTCTAAAGAGGAAATATTATTCTATGTATTATTTGGCTCTCTTTATAATTCTCGCACACTTTTATATATATGGAGTCATGGAGAGATCACATTTTGTGAGGGTGGACGATAAAAAAGAGGAAAGAATCAAGAAAAGGTGGTCCTTTGTGTACACAAATGGTATATGTGCCTTTGAGATGAGTTGAAATTGAAATAGCTAGTAATATGAATGCGGTCCATTGCACCACTACAACATGTCAAAATCATATTATCACTACTTTTGTTCCGAGTCAACTTGGTTTCTTTAGTCTTTCACACGTCTAAGTATAATCATAGTTAGCCACGGCTATGAAAGGTTACATGACTTGGTCCATATATTGCAAAACAAATCGAATTAGTTACTTTTGGTCCGGTCTCCGGTGACAGGATCTAGTAGACAATACGGTGGACCAAACTTATTTCTATCAGACTGTTGATTGAGTTAAGTTGGTTTTGTTGTTAAGCCATGGTCCAAAGTTGACCATCCAAGTAATTTTATCCCAAGATTGTTAAGATTAATTAACCATTGGTTTAACTCTCTTATTTAGCAAATATTTCTTTGGGGAAATTTTTTAAGTTCAAATTTTTAGAGGAGAAACATGATTTAAGAGTTTAAATAAACTATGGACTAAAAGTCCAAGAGAAAAAAACTGTAACCAAAAAATATTGTTAACTTTTTTCCTATGTATTTTTACTTCGTACAACGATATATTTCTACAACTATTGTTAAAACAAATACATATAATTTTGCACATATTTGTTTTAAAAAAACCTTAAACTAAAGTGATTTAAAAATAATACTATTTATAAAAAATGTTGGAGTTGGAAATAAAAATTAATGGGAAAATTGGATTTTCAAATAATGTTTGGAATATAGTTTGAATCAATAATGGATTTGCCATTTTTGTGATGGCATTTATAGATTGTGTCAGTTTGTTTAAAATTATATAGATTTACCATTTTTTGAGTTACAAAAATATGATTAACAAGGTTTTTGATACATCAACTTAGAATTTAGTTGTAACCATTTGTGCTTAAATTTTGATATTTTTTATAACGTCTGAATTTTAACCAGAAAAAATATAGACAATAAATTCATAAATATTTTAGCAAAAATTACATATTCATTATAAACTTATATAAATTAGAGTAATAATGGAAATAAATCTATTTTTTCACCTATAATTTTACGTTTAAAAATATGTAGAAATTATTGTGTTGATGTTCATAGTGTTTTTTATTTTTATTTTTGAACCAAGATGTTCATAGTTATATTGATCAACCTTGGAGGTTTTTGAACGATTCTTACCTAGAATAAGAAATTGATCATTCTTTATGTGATGCCATAAGTCTTTGGACCAAAGAAAAGAAACAATAAAGAATGCATAGTCCCTTAGACCCCAACAATGACATTACATCTCTCATTCTTTTGGGGGCACCATGTTAAATAATAAACATAGTATTTTTATGCACCGAATACGTATATCTACCTCACATGTACGTACCAAAATATTTGAAGTTATGTTACATAATTTTCAAAACTTACATAAATGCATACATAGTTGTTTAAATTTATTTGTGACAACAAAAGAGATATATACTTACTATGGTTTAAATGTCTAACGTACCACTTAACTATATAGTTCAATGGACGGTGTGCAAACCAAACTGAGAGAGTTTATATGTTTGGTAAATGGTTGGATTTCTCTAAATCCAATGATGCAATAATCATCCGTTTGGAAATAATTTTCCATTTCATAATACACCCTGAACATGAATAGTACATTCGATTTTTTCACTAATTCAAACAAAATATAAATGACATATACAGTAAATGTGTTGATATTTAATCAAGTGTTTAACTGTGATTTTAATCATAGTTGTCTACTTAGATATTTTCACCACAATTATACTTCACCAGCTCCAAAATAACAAATATCTAATATTCATGGAAATATTGAGTTGTAGAAGACTTGAAACATTAACCGCCATAATGGTGATAGTGGTCTTGATTTTATAGACAGTAGAGTATATTTGGTAACCACAAGAGATATTTGTATTGTTATTAAATCACTAAGTAACAAAAAAAATTTCTTCAAAATAATTTCTGATTAATAGAAAATACATTGTTTTTCTTTAAACGGTTTTCTATTACTTCAATCTTACAATTTGATATAGATTGTCATAGTTTTCCGCTAATTCAATTTTACCGTCTGGCTTAGATTGTTTTAAGTAACATTGCACTTCTTTTCGGCTTTATTTTTCTTCTATGAAATACGTATAATCTTTTTTCAATGTCTTAACGACCTATTTATATTTTTTTTGTTTAAACCGTCATAAGGTAAGTTTATTTACTCTAGGCCAATTACTGCATCTTGAGCTTGGATACATACAATTTTGTCTTTGTTTTCATGATAAACAAATATTATTTGGGTCGTTTTATCTATATGATGGGATTTTTGATTGTTTCTTGTAAGTGAACATTGTTCCCAAATTGCTTGGATATTGTTTACAAAACTAATATACATAATGCTTAATTCAAAAATAAGCATTTGAAATTGGTTTACTTGGATATAGCTTTAACATAACAAAAATGATAATAGTGTACCAATTATGTAACACAAGATAAACTAGTTTAGATTATATCATGGCATGAAGAAACGATAAAGATATTTTTATTCATCTCTTATTATTTTGGGAAGAACCATTTTTCTGAAACTTTATTTTATAGAGCATGTAGTTGAAAGCTCACTTTAAATAGTGTTATTAGATGAAAACTAAATATTGTTAATCTATGTAAACTAAGTATACTCCCAAGTATATCATACTATATCTTGATTAAGTTGATAATTCCATCTTGAGGTTTTTGATCAAACATTATATGACTTGTATATTGTATATATGATTTGGCAAACATTTTCTACAAATAATTTCTACAAATAATTTCTACAAAAGGAATTACAAAATTCATAGATAAAATTCTCAAATCATACAACTAATATATTTACTGACATATCTGAACAATAACTTTTCTTTTCTATTATCAACAAGAGGTGTATAGTATACTGATGGAAGAGCATTTTTTTTTGTAAAGCAATATAAAAAATGTCTTAGCAATAATATTGCTAATATTTTGATTCATAATGCTGTAATATGATCAAAATAATCAAACGCATTCAAGCAAGAGGCTAAACAATAAAGTTTCTTACTATATACACAATAGAGTCTAAAACATCATCTTAATATTAAACAATCGTCTTGATATTATAAATCAAAATGTTCTCCAACTTTCAGAAAATATAAATTGTGATTGTAATATATAAAATGTTTTGAATCTAAAAAATTCTCAAAAAATTATAAAAATTACTTATAAACCTTAATAATATAGTTTTAATATCCAAGAACTGGAAAATATATTTTTCTATTGAAAATGGTATAGTAGTAATTTAGTTGTATTAACAAAACAAAATTGAAATGTTATTTTTTCTAAAAAAGACAAGCTTAAAACAAGAAGTGTCACAATGCATGAGAATATTAAATATAATTGGACAGTCTTTATTTCTTATAAAACATTTATTACTCTCTCTTTAAATATATATTTATATATTTTCCCCACTCACTATTGTAGTAGGCTCCATTTCTAACCACACATCTAACCATAGTTAAAAACATCCTCAAGCCCCTGTCCTTTTAATTTTTAAATATTTTTCTAATTATTATTCACATTTATTAAAATTATATCTCTCCTTATTAAATTATTTTATTCTCTCTTAGCAACATTCATCAACCAGATTCATTTATAATTACAACACTTCTTCTTCTTCTTCCAAAAAAAAAAAAATTAAAAACTTTATATCTCATCTCCATAAATTTTGATTAATCTCTTTTTATTATCCTCCTTCTTCTTCTTCTTCTTGTAGAGTAACATAAACCCTAAAATTTTCTTGATTTTCTTGAATTTTTTTTTTTCCGTTTTCAAGAAATTCAAGAAAAAGAGAGAGATGCTTGAAGTTAGAGCAATGGATCATATGACTCCTAAATCACCAGAACCCGAATCCGAAACCCCGATCCGGATCCAACCCGCTAAACCAATCTCTTTTAGTAACGGTTTCATCAAACGCCACCACCACCACAACGTAACCGTTACTTACAAAGAATGTCTCAAGAACCACGCGGCGGCGATTGGTGGTCACGCGCTTGACGGTTGCGGCGAGTTCATGCCATCACCTTCTTCAACACCTTCCGATCCAACTTCTCTCAAGTGTGCAGCTTGTGGTTGTCACCGTAACTTCCACCGCCGTGATCCTGACGATTCCTCCGCCGCTTTACCACCGTCGTCTCTTCCTTTATCTTCCACCACTACCGCCGCTATTGAGTATCAGCCTCATCACCGTCACCATCCTCTTCCTCCTCCGTTACCTCGTAGTCCTAACTCATCTTCTCCGCCGCCTATCTCTTCTTCTTACATGCTTTTAGCTCTGTCCGGTAATAATAATAACAAAACCGTACCGTTCTCAGATCTGAACTTCTCCGCCGCCGCCGCCGCGGCTGGTCGTCATAATAATAACATCTCCACCACGCCTGGCTCGAGGAAACGTTTCAGGACTAAGTTTAGTTCTAGTCAGAAAGAGAAGATGCATGAGTTCGCCGATAAAATCGGCTGGAAGATTCAGAAACGCGACGAAGACAACGTCCGTGAGTTTTGTCGGGAGATCGGAGTTGATAAAGGTGTTCTCAAAGTTTGGATGCATAATAACAAAAACACCTTCAAATTCCCCGGCGGAGGCGGCGGCGCCGCCACAACTGGTATCAACGGCGGTGAGGATGATGGAGTTCGCGGTGGAAGTGGTTTAGCTAACGATGAAGACGACGGTGGAGGTGACGGTGGTGATGGTGGAGGTGGGAGATTTGAGAGTGATAGTGGTGGAGCTGACGGCCGAGGAAATGTAAACGCCTCGTCGTCTTCGTCGTGAAGAAGGAAACATCTTGTCGTTTTTTTTGCAGATTAAATAAGGGAAGAAGCTTAAGCTTTGTTATTAGCTTTTTTTTAGATTATAGAGAGAGTAAGCAAGAACTAAGCACTTCTATTATTATTATCGTTAAATACGTTTTATTAATATTAATTAAAACTCTTTTTAGCTCTTATAATTTCATTATTACCAATAAATATTACATTCAAAATATGTAATTTTTTCTTCTATTATTGGGAAGTTTATATCAACTAAATTACTCGAATAATTAGTCACTAATATTTAATATGTTTTTGGCTTTTTTTATCTTAAAAGTATGTTGTAACAAGGTTTCATAATATATTTCCACTAATAGAAAAATTATATGAAACTAATTACCCAAATTAGTCAGTCTAGGTCATATTTAGTAAATGAAACGAAACCCTAAACGCGAATTTTCCCATAAATGAATAAACAAGTGCAATTTAATTAATTTTTAATAATATTTATTTGGCTTTCTTATCTTGAAGAGTACTTTGTCGCTTAATTTAATATGCGATCAAACTAAGATCTAGGTGTCCTTTTCATAAAATCTCTCTTTATTCTTTGAGAAAAGAGACATATTATTTTATTTTATTATATATTAAATTATATTTTTTCCAATGATTAGTGTGTGTTTGATTAAACCAAAAGATTCATTTTAATTTCCTCATTAATCAAAGTATCCGTTTTTGGTACATATGCTCGACTCAAGTGTTAATTATTCTTAAAGTACAAACTACAAAACAAGCATATAATAAATATTATATAATTGGGATCTAACTATGTATTATTAAATTGCTATATATAGGGTTTAGTTTAGGACGTGGAGGAAACTAATCATTAGCTTTAGGAATAATTTGTTTTAAATTGCTTTTTAATTCGGTAACGTAGAGATGCAGCCGTAGTTGTGTGATAGGGGTTAAGACAACAATTAGATACTAGTCGTGATTAACACATGTCGGCTTACCAAGCATAAAATATTATACTATAAAAGTGTACTTAAAATTAGCTATTATTATAAATTAAATAAACAGGATTTTTGTTAAATTTTAATACTGGTAATTAAACTGAAAAAGATATTAAACATATTTAACTTAATTACTTGGTCGTCGCAGCGTTGAAAAATTCAAGTAGATTTAATTATTTTACGGGTTTTCCGGAACTTCTTTTGACAAAAAACTGTAACGTTCTGACCGTCATTAAGTTAAGTGGATTTTATGTTTACTTACGATTTCTAGACCTATTTTTTTAATAGGTCTTTTGTCTATTTTCGGTTGTGGTCCCAACTATATTCGACGACTAGTTTGCTTTGTCAGAAAATTTTAAATAATTGTTTACTGATCCTAGAAATTAACGATACTTTTTTCTCACGTTATGTCCATATTTGTACAGTTCCACTTATAACTTTTCGGAAGGTTACTTATCTTTAAACTATTTTAGCTTAAGTATGTTTTACCGTAAAGTTTTCTCATTGATTAAAAAGATAAATGCAATTTAATGATATAAGTGGTTAAATTATTATTATTTTTTAAAAATCTCCAGCTTGTACTACCATAGATTCGAGACAAAATGTTTTTGGATTAAGCAATGTATTTCGAAAATCTTTTTTTCTTTTTATAGATTATAAAAAGGATCAATGTGTCTCTCAAATTTCATTTTCAGATTTATAATACTTCCTAACTTTAGCTATAAATGTAATATTTCTGGAAAAGAAAAGATAAAAACTATTTGGTGTGATTATTTTACAATTTCATGAAGTCACAAATCTCTTTTTAATTTCGTGGTGGGGACGAACTTTAACACAGGCTGAGGTTATGGCCCTAACTGCCATATAACATGTGCACAGTGTACCACTTACTAACTTAGATTTTTTATTTTCTTTCTTTCTTTTTTCTGACGTAAACTATTGCTAACAAAATCGTACGTTTTGTTTAGAAAAGTTTGATCTCTGATTTTTAATTATTATTCAATTCAATATAAAATAATATATATGATATGAGTTTTTAATTTTTATGGTATATAGCCGTTAATTAATTGGTAAGGTCCAAAACATGGAAAATTAATTTGTGATGGCATTAATCGAAAACATTTTTCTGAATCGAGTATAAAATCTATGCAAACCGAAAAATTGACGGCTTTACAATGACAATGGACTTTATTCTATATTGCTTATCAGATTAGAGAAAGTAGAAAAAGTAAAATTAAATTATCACTTGTAAGTTGTAATTATTTTTCTTTTATTTTTTGAATATTTTTTATTTTATGTAAATTTACAGTGTTATCGATCATACATAGTTGCATCGATGTTTTAACAATTTTAGAGTGGTGTGGTGGTAAATATATAAAAATAAAATAAACATTTTGTCGAATTTTTGTAATATCATCTAAAAATTTATTTTTGATATCTTTTAGATCGACAAAGCTCGATCTATATCTAATTTTTATTACACGGAATAGCACAATTTAATAAATTCGAACTCCGGTGGGAAAGGGAAGCCAAGTGGATTTACCCGATAAGAATGATAAATAAGAAGCTAATGGTAATTGCTTTCAAATTTTGTATTACTTTAGATATAGAAAAGAAAAAATATGGAAAAAGGTGTTATTCATGAAGTGGGATCTGGAATAGCATAAACTGGAAAATGCTTATTATAAGAAAGTTGAGATTTTGAGAATCAAAATACCAAATGGTGCGTATCTTTTACCCACTCGTTTTGTATCCTAAATAAAATTATTGTTGTATAAATACACAAAAATACAAAAGAACCTATGAGCATTATTTTGATAGCATCCCCTAGTTGAAAATAAATTAGAGGACCACATAATAATACAAAAATAAATAAATAAATAAATATACATTAATATAATAAAATTTATTTAAGATGTTCATTTAAATTTAAAATAATAATATGAATTATTGATGTAACCAAAAATTTGGGCTGTGGACCTTGTGGTCTTAATTAAAAGTTAATAAAATTGTATTAATTAAGTATTAATTTTTTTTTTTTGTCAACACTGGACAACAACTGGCCGACCTGTTAGCCTAATCCCTACAAATATGTAGGGAGTGGGATTCGATCCCTAGTGTGATGGTGCATGTCAATCAGTGGATTTATCATTTGCCACTAGACTAAAGTCAATTTACAAGTATTAAAATTTTTAAACAATGAGTTTTATTCGTCAGTTTATATATATTACTAGTCGGTTGTCCGCGCTACGCGCGGGAGTTTATTATGTTGTTTATGAATAATTGGTTCGTATTTTATTTCGTACTTATTTTTTTCACTATACCATACTTTACTTTTTTAAAACTTAAATCGTGTTTGTATAGAAAAACTATTGAGTTTTAGCTTCATTAGTCATTGGGAAATTAAATGTGTATAGTATAAGTCGAAGTGTGGGCGTAAATGGAAGTGCGGTTGAGAATTATTGAGAAACGTGTGCTATTAGAGTTTTTACCAAATATAGATCTATATATTAATATTTTGGGCCCTTTTATATGTTGGCATGAAATATGAACATGATTTGTGGGTTTCGGGTGGATTGTTGTATTTTTAATTGTTTACATTATCTCTTTATATATTGTCATAATTTATTATTTTTTGTTTTACGTTTTCCTTTTTTAGATTTGTCGTACTTTATATCTCGTAATGATCATTTATATACTATTATATATATTTTTTTCTACTTTTATGTTTTATATATTTTTTTTTGTTTTTTCATATGGAACAATTTTTAAATTTAACATATTAGTATAATTTACTTTATATTTAGTTTATTTCATTTAATAATGTTTTTATTTTAATTTTCAGTTTTATGAAATATAGTTAATTTTTTATTTTGTTTATTAGTTTAACATATGTGTTGTATTGGAAACAAATAGTTAAATTCATATTGGAAACTTTTAAAGAAATATTATTTTTATTTTTACCTTTTTATATGTTTATAAAAAAATGAGAATTCATGTTTCGGTCCGACCTA